>NC_134896.1:45310548-45340548 GCF_041734735.1 Babylonia areolata
GTCTGTTGTTTGTCTTTCTCTCTTTGTATATATATCACACAGATATAACCATACACACATAAACACACATACGCACACACAAACGCACACTTACATAAAAGCATACACACACACACACACACACACACACACACACACACACACACACACACTCGTGACATTCTTCTCCACTGACCGTGCAAGGACGATCTGTTCTGACAAATACTGTGGACTGTTTTCAGGGCAATTCATTTTCAGAGGTGTCACAGTGTCTGGTGTTGTGTGTTGTAGTGTGGTGTGGTGTGGTGTGGTGTGGTGTGGTGTGTGTGTGTGTGTGTGTGTGTGTGTGTGTGTGTGTGTGTGTGAATAGCATATAACAGAAGAGAATGTTTTATTATCGTGAAACCTTTATTGAAAGTGTAAAAGGCATACAGACACTGTACGTGCGTGTGCATGCGTGCGTGTACATGCGCGCCTGTGTGTGTGTGCAAATAATATCAGCCGATTGTTATAATGATGATGGTGGTGGTGATGATGATGATGATGTATATCAATCAGTAGAGAGAGACAGAGACAGAGAGGGAGAAACAGACATACAGACAGACACAGAGAAAGAAGGAGTTCTGAGAGAGGTTGAAGGTTACTGCAGACTGTGTCAACGACAGAACCAACACTGGTGCACCCCGTGCTTTACCCACTTGGCTGCACTTCACTCTGCAGCTTCCATTGTGTGTTTTGGGCCTCCTATCTTCCCTCTTTGTCCTATCTTTTACCCTTTCTCTCTTATTACTCCCCCCTCCCTGTCCCTTCTCAGTTACCCACCCCTCCACGTGTTGCCTCCCTCCCTCCTCAGCATCAATTACGAGCGGATTGTGAGGGCTGAGTGAAAACCTCCCACCAGTCATCCTGTCAGTGTAACGGGTAATTAGTATGCACCCTGAGTACACTCAGGCAGCAGTGCATGGCTTCACACTGACTTTGTATCTTCGTACATGGCTTGCTCAGGTGGCAACTCGTTGAACAACATCTTGTTTGTATTTGTTTTCTTTTAACGCTTCGACATTGTGTCAGTTGCGTGTTGTGCAGCGCACCCAGATACAGGCTGGCATAAAGTGGGCACCATGCAGGAGGGAACGTGGCACATTTTTGTTCCCATTTCACCAACCCTTGGCTGACTTCCGAAAGCCCGACTATTCATAGGTATGATGATGTCGTCAGGTATTGAGAATGGCTCGAGTGCATGTCTGATAGTTCTTTTTGTGTATTCAGTGGCAGATGACCTGACGTCACAGCGTCAACTGGCAGGCGGAAGAATTATCGACCTACACACTGGCTCTCTCCGCCCATCTCCGCCCCCACCCCCTCTCTCTCTTTCCTACCCATCTCTCACTGTCTCTGATTCTTACCCCTCCTGCTCCCTTACCCTCTCTCACTCTGTTGATCATACCAAGCACACCTTCCCAGACAGCACGTGCAGCACTAACTTTCCTCATTCCCGCACAGATGTGCAGTGAAAACATTGACAGCAGTCTGTGGTTGGCAAAGAGAGGCGCTGATCACAGTTCTCAACAGGTTTGATGATGATCTCACCTCGTGCCCAAGAGAGGGAGCGAGCGGCAGGGGCACGGGAGGAAATCACATCACTCGGGTCTTTCATGGGCTCCAGTCCCCTCACCCTCCTCACCACTCATCCCCCTCCTCCTTCCATTTAACGGTTTCAGTCAGTGGGTTTTTCTTTAATCTCCTCTCAGCGACTGTTGAGAAACTGAGAACAGGCCAAGGTTGCTGGAGGAAAGAGGAGAAAGGGGTGGGTGGGTGACGAGAAAAAATGGTCCATCTACTTTACCCCCTCTCCCTCCGGTGTCCAGGAAGGCTTTCCAATTATTGACGATGACGGAAGCAGTGGGGCTGAAAATAGAACGGGATTCCGTTTCGTGGCCAGGAATGTATGGCACGTGACGGTGAGAGGAACAGTTTTCCATGACTGACGTCAACGGGGGTTCTCTGGCGTCATTCTCTGTTGGCTGGGGTGTTTTATTTTTAGTTTTCATTGAGTTATTTATGCTGCTCTCTCTCTCTCTCTCTCTCTCTCTCTCTCTCTCTGTGCCTCTTCTTCCTTCCCTCCCTCCTCTCGCTCTCTCATCAGTCTCTCTCTTTCCGACTCACTTTTTGTTTTTTCTTTGTCTTTTGCAAATCTGATCCTTTCTTTTCTTTATTACGACAAGCGCGTCCTGGTCAAGTCCAATCAAACATGCAGCAGGTAACACAAGGCACTGTGCTCGTTTCAGAGACGGGCGAGAAGACGCTTGTTGCTATGTTCTCTGTGTATCTGAGCGAGCGGGGAAAAGTCAAGTGTGTAGCTTGCGTACTTCTACACTCTGTCACTTTCCGAAACTGGAAAAAAGTCAGCGTGTGTTAAACCAGCATCTGTTTCCTAAGATAGAAATCTATATTGCGTAACACACACACAGAGCGAGAGCGAGCGAACGAGAGAGAGAGAGAGAGAGAGAGAGAGAGAGGGGGGGGGGCAGACAGACAGACAAAGACACAGAGAGAGAGAGAGAGAGAGAGAGAGAGAGAGAGAGAGAGAGAGAGAGAGAGAGAGCACGCAGCCATTACCAAAAATACCCGAAAATATCTTCACACAAAACAAGACGCAGAACATTGTTGTTTATTTTTTATAAATTACATTTGTTATCATTGATTTTGTTGTTGGGTGGGTGGGTGAATGGTGGGGCAGAGATATTTGTTTCTCACCAGTTGTGCCATGAAACCCGCCATCCATCCAGCTGCTAGGCTGCGTCCCTCCCTTTCCACTTCCCCCCTCCCCTCCCTCCTGATCTGACACTCCCATCCCCCCTCCACCAACATTCTCCCCCCAGCCTCTGATGCCAGCGAAGCAGGTATGACAGACTGAGGTCTGGAAGATGAAGTGAAAAACTCATGCCAGTAACGATCCTGTCAGCTCAGCCATTAGTGTGTATGGTTTTGACTTTTGCTGTTTCCTCGTTTGATTGAAGGCAGATATAAATACACATCCCGGATTAATGCTCGGCACAGCACGGGGCGGAAGGAAGCAGAGGCATCTCTCCCTTCTTTGTCTGTCTGCCTATCAATCTGTGTGTGTGTGTCGGTCTGTCAGTCTGCCTGTCTGCCTGCCTATCAGTCTGTGTGTGTGTGTGTGTGTGTGTGTGTGTGTGTGTGTGTGTGTGTGTGTGTGTGTGTCGGTCTGTCAGTCTGTCTGTCTGTCTGCCTGGCTATCAATTGATTGGTGACTGATGTGCATACTTATATAGCGCCTATCCTCGGTCAGAGACCAAGCTCTAAGCGCTTTACATTCACGGGGTCATTTGCACCACAGGCTGCATGCCTGGGTAGAGCCAACTGACGGCTGCCACTGGGCGCTCATCATTCGTTTCCTGTGTCATTTAATCAGATTTCAGGCGCACACACATACACACTCAGACAGACATGTAACATTTTACGTGTATGATCATGTTTGTTTATTTACCCCGCCATGTAGGCAGCCATACTCCGTTTCGAGGGATGGGGGGTGGGGTGGGGGTGCATGCTGGGTATATTCTTGTTTCCACAACCCACCGAATGCTGACATGGATTACAGGATCTTTAACGTGCGTATTTTATCCTTTGCGTGCGCATACACAAGAAGGGGGTTCAGGCACTAGCAGATCTGCACATATGTTGACCTGGAATATCGGAAAAAATCTCCACCCTTTACCCACCAGGTGCACCGAGATTCGAACCCGGGAAACTCAGATTGAAAGTCCAACGCTTTAACCATTCGGCTATTGCACTCTGTGTGCGTCAGTCTGTCAGTCTGTCTCTCTCTCTGCCTGCCTATCAATGTGTGTGTGTCGGTCTGTCAGTCTTTCTACCACACAATCTTCCTGTCTCTGTCTGTCTTACCCACTCTTTGTCTGTCTGTCTGTCTCTGTCCTCTCCCCAGCTTTTGATGTGTGTGCGTGTGCGTGTGTGTGCGTGTGTGTGTGTGTGTATGTGCGCGCGCGTCAGTGTCTCTCTCACTAACCTATTTGTGTGTGTGTGTGTGTGTGTGTGTGTGTGTGTGCGCGTCAGTGTCTCTCTCACTAACCTATTTGTGTGTGTGTGTTTGTGTGTGTGTGTGTGTGTGTGTGTGTGTGTGTGTGCACGTGCGCCTTTGTACGTCTGTGTGTGTGTGTGTGTGTGTGTGTGTGTGTGTGTGTGTGTGTTGTTTTGAACAGATTACCGACTTTAAAGATAGCACACAGAACTGACTCCACGTGGCGGGCGGTGATCATGCCACAGGCAGCTAGGTTGCCTCCCCCTACCTCTCAGTGACGTCAGTGGCGCTATCGGTGACGTCAATAGGTCTGCCAGTTTCCTTCTTCTGCAGCCTGCTGAATGTGTCTGTGTAGCGTTCAATGACGTCGGCTATTTTCCCCATCATGTGACGTAGCGTGGTGGGTGCCAGAGGCTGTGTGGAGTTTTAGCCTTGAAAGGAGCGCTGTGCCGGCTGAACAGAGGGCCATTGCCACGGGAAAGGCCTGTGTGGCAGGCTACTGCTGTACGGCGGAGCATCTTTTTCTTGGTCTTTTTTTCACCATCCCTCTTTCACTTACTGGTCCTCTACCTTCTTCTGTCTGTTCGTTTGTCTGTCTCTCTTTTCCTTTCTGCCACCCCCCCCCCCCACCCCCCCGCATCTCTGTTCCCCACTCCCCCTCCTCTCTCTCTCTCTCTCTGTGCCCCCCTCCCTCTCCCTGCCGGCTTTCCCAGTTCTTAACTTAGAACGGGGTTGTTAGAGAGACAGACAGGCGGGTGCAGGCAGAACACAAAACTCGACAATTCACCACAAAACACCTGAATCAGCAAGTACGTACACCATGCTGCATGGATTTTACTTCATCATTATAGTGCTGAATCGTTAAAAAAGAATCACACCCAGCACATGCCCACTCCGGGAGCTGAAACAAACAGACAACAGCAGTGATTCCACCAATTAAGCACTATGTGGAAGCGTCTGATCAAAACCCCCACAGAATACACGTAGATTTGAACTCCTGCCAACCCACTGCATGACAAGACGCCGGAAGGAAACCACACACATGTTCCAAATCACTGAAGATGAGGAGAGTGGTTAGAAATCTCTCTCTCTCTCTCTCCGTGTCTCTCAGTCTGTCTGTCTCTCTCTATCTCTCTCCGTCTCTCAGTGTCTGTCTGTGTCTGTCTCTCCCTCCTCTCTGTCGCTTCGACTGACACCCCCGTGTAGCATTTCGCATGGTTATGTGTGACAACAGAAACAGAGCGTCTGGAAATAAAACGGGATTCCACTTTTCTGGCGTCGAGGAATTCCTGACAGTGAACCACTGGGGCCAGGCTTCATTCCCTCCCCCCACTTTCCCTTCCATGCCGCTGACGTCAATAGGGTTTCGTCTGCGTCAGTCTCTGATGACGTGTGTGGCCGCGTCCTGCGTTCAGCGGGCAGGGAGTGATCCGGAAATCGATTTTTGCTTGTGAATTCTCTTCAGCCTTGAACGACAGCGGAGGGAATGGTTCGCCGCCTGAATCTGATGTGTTGCTCTCAAAGAGGTCTCAACGAAACAGCGACAGTAATGGGTGAGAGAAATTGGCGTCACTGTCTGTGTCTGTTGATACAGGGCTACCTTTTCTGCTGTTTGTGGGGATGGTTGTGTGGATGTGTGGTCTGTCTGTCTCTTTCCTTTTCCTCCTAAACCTTGTCTCTCTGTGTCTGCCCCATCTCTCTCTCTTTCCCAGTGTGTCGCTCTCACTCATTCACCCCCTCTCTCTCCCTGTGTCTCTCTCTCTGACATTCCCCTGCAGCATGACCGTCTTTTGTCTGTCACACGTAAGCTTACAGTACCACAGTGAGGAGAGAACACTTGAGGTTACATCAGTGAGGAGAGAACACTTGAGGTTACATCAGTGAGGAGAAGACACTGGGGTGTACCACAGTGAGGAGAGGACACTGAGATGTACCACAGTGAGGAGAGATGTACCACAGTGAGGAAAGGACACTGAGATGTACCACAGTGAGGAGAGATGTACCACAGTGAGGAAAGGACACTGATGTGTACCACAGTGAGGAGAGATGTACCACAGTGAGGAGAGATGTACCACAGTGAGGTGAGGACACTGAGATGTACCACAGTGAGGAGAAATGTACCACAGTGAGGAGAGATGTACCACAGTGAGGAATGACACTGATGTGTACCACAGTGAGGAGAGATGTACCACAGTGAGGAGAGGACACTGATGTGTACCACAGTGAGGAGAGATGTACCACAGTGAGGAGAGGACACTGATGTGTACCACAGTGAGGAGAGGACACTGAGATGTAGAATAGAATAGAATAGAATATGTCTCCATTACCAAGTGTACCGGGGTCACAAGGAATATTGGGGGGGATAGTACATAACAAGATACGGACATAAATCGAAAATCATACACAAACACAGATACAGTAGAAATTAGGATACGTACAAGTGCATATCAATATAAAAACGTGTGCATACTCACGCATGCACGCACTGCACACACACACACACGCACGCACGCACGCACACACACACACACACACACACACGTTTGAACAGAAGCTGCATATTACATGTGGATGGGGCTGATGACTAGATATTCAGGTAGATGGTTGTTGGTTGCACAATTCTATTTATCACACTGGATTTGTTCGAGAGACAGGGCATTGACTGCTTTGGGGAAAAAGCTATCGGCGAAGCGATTGGTTTTCGTCCTTATACTTCTGTACCGTCGACCAGAGGGGAGCATCTCGAAAACCCCCAAAGCTGGATGTGATTCGTCCTGGCTGACTGTTTTTGTTTTTTAATATAATATATGTCTTCTAGAGAAGGTAGATCAGCCCTGGTAATTTTTGGCTGCAACTTCTGCCTTGGAAATGTTTCCGTACCAAACAGTAATAGCAAAGGTTAGCACACTTTTAATGACAGCTCGGTAGAAATCAACCATGATTTCTTTGTTAATTCCGAACTTTTTGAGGCGCCGAAGAAAGTACAGGCGCTGTTGTGCTTTCTTAACATTTTTTTCCGTATTTTTCTCCCATTTCAAATCGTTGGAAATGATCAGTCCGAGAAATTTAAAGTCGCTGATGATCTCTACTTGCTCGTCTTCAATGACAAGTGGTAAGGGGTCAGATCTGGTCTTCCTGAAATCTAGAATTAATTCTTTGGTTTTTGATATGTTGAGTTCCAAGTTGTTTTGATCACACAAGCTAACAAGTTCATGTACTTCTTCCCTGTATTTTGACTCATCACTGTTCGTTATCAGCCCTAGAGTTGTATCGTCGACAAACTTGACCATGGTGTTACATTCATTTTGAGTTGCACAGTCATGTGTGAATAGTGAGTACAACAGTGGGGATAGAACACATCTCTGTGGGGTGCCTATGTTGAGAATGCATGTGGAGGAAGTGAGGTCACTAACTTTAACAACTTGCGGTCTGCATCTTAGAAAATTTAGGATCCATGCACAAATTGATTCAGGCAGCGAGAGGTCTTTCGGTTTAAAATATAGTTTTGATGGCACTATTGTGTTGAACGCAGAGCTGTAGTCAATGAAAAGGATCCTGGCATAGCTGTTAGGATTTTCGAGATGTCTGAGGACATGGTAGAGACCTATGCTAATGGCATCTTCAGCTGATCTGTTAGCTCTGTAGGCGAACTGAAAGGGATCAGAAGATGGGGGAATGCAGGTTTTTAGGAATTGTAGAATCAAGCGTTCAAATGTTTTCATTACGACCGACGTTAAGGCTACGGGAAGATGATCATTAAGACAACCAGGCTGTACTTTTTTTGGAACAGGAATGATTGTTGATTTCTTAAAGCAGTGTGGCACCACACAAGACTGAAGGGACATGTTAAATATGTCAGTAAAGACACTACATAGTTGGACTGCACACTTCCTGAAAAGGCCTGGTGAGATGTTGTCAGGGCCAGCGGCTTTTCTCATTTTCAGACGACTGAAGTGGCGTCTGACTTCATTCTCTTGGACTATGAAAGGGGGAGTGGGGTTGATTTTGGGTGCAGCCACGTCAGAAGTAGACAATGGTTTGTCGAATCTGGAGTGGAATGTCTTGAGTTTGTCTGGAAGAGTTCTGTCAGTGCTGTCAACTGTTTGGTGGGTCATTTTATAATCAGTGATGTCCATACATTCCTAGAGTTGTTTGCAGACAGGTTTTCTATTTTTTCCGATATAAAAACTTTACCTTCTTAATGCATTTTTCAACACTTCTTTTTGCCTTATTGTGGAATATTCTATCATCAGTTTCACGAAAAGCTCTCTCGTTTTGACTCACTTGTGTAAACAAAGTGAGTCTATGTTTTAACCTGGTGTTCGGTTCCTCTCTCTGTGTGTGTGTGTGTGTGTGTGTGTGTGTGTGTGTGTGTGTGTATCTGTGTGTGTGTCTGTGTGTCTGTGTGTCCGTGGTAAACTTTAACATTGACATTTTCTCTGCAAATACTTTGTCAGTTGACACCAAATTAGGCATAAAAATAGGAAAAATTCAGTTCTTTCCAGTCATCTTGTTTAAAACAATATTGCACCTCTGGGATGGGCGCAAAAAATAAAAAAAAGAAGCCAAATTATATGCAAACTGCATTTACTGTTATATTTATATTTTTTGTATTCTCTAAACTTGGCACTTTGATCTGACATTCTGACACAACAACAAGAGCAGTCATTTTTATCATTTTTTTTGTTCAAACAGGAACTTCTTTTGCTAAGCATGGAAGTTATATTTCTTTTGCATGTCTTTGATACAAATAGTAAAAAAAAAAAAAGGAAATTAATCTGTAATTAATGCTAGGGGACTTAATTTACTTTAAACTGATCTTTCTCATCTTAAACATTACATTTTGAAATTATACTCAGTACATAAAAAGCTTGTGTGTTTTACTCTCAGTGTGCAGGGCTTTCACTATGTTCATTCGCCCAAGTGGTCTTTTTCGGAAAATACTAAAATCAATACTACGAGTGGACTTTATAGATCTGTTGGCTGAGCCCTGAAGGTCATGGGCAAAAATCAATTGCGTACACATATTTATACATATTTAAAGCGCGTGCTCATATTCTTCGCGAACGCGAACGACGCCATTTTGTTTCAAGTTGTTGACCTGCCCGTTCAATCCTATATTCAATGGACAATACACGATAACATGTGATGGAAAGTTGGAGAAGGAGACCATTAAATATTTTTTCAGAGAAAGATTTATGAACGCCTTATCACTTACTGGATTATGCCCCAAACTGCCTTAAAAATATCCACAGAATCAGTCGGAATTCACAGTTAAAAATAATAAACCATGAGAGTTAATACCCTTGAATTGATGAAACGTAAAAATTTCCAGTCTTGACTTTTCTAAAAATGAAGTCCTTATCACTTCATACGACGTTTAGAAGTACTTGTACTTGGCTCTACATGTTATTAGTTTAAAACTATAAAACTAGAATGAACATAAAAGAGAAATTGAATCGACCGTGTGACGGGTGCAATAGCCGAGTGGTTAAAGCGTTGGACTGTCAATCAGAGGGTCCCGGGTTCGAATCACTGTGATGGCGCCTGGTGGGTAAAGGGTGGAGATTTTTGCGATCTCCCAGGTCAACATATGTGCAGACCTGCTAGTACCTGAACCCCCTTCGTGTGTATATGCAAGCAGAAGATCAAATACGCACGTTAAAGATCCTGTAATCCATGTCAGGGTTGGGTGGGTTATGGAAACAAGAACATACCCAGCATGCACATCCCCGAAAACGGAGTATGGCTGCCTACATGGCGGGGTAAAAACGGTCATACACGTGGAAGCCCATTTGTGTGCATACGAGTGAATGCAGAAGAAGAAGAAGAAGAATCGACCATGTCAACAGGGTGTAACTAAACTTGTACATCTATCTAGATCCAGAGAAAACGGCTAAATGTTGCAGTGTGATTGCGGCGATAGCCACGTATCCTTTACCGCGGACTTAAAAAGAATTTTTAATTGCCCTTAAAGATTTTTTGAATGCCCAAGATACACCAGAATAATATGATTTAAACAGCGTTCTCACTGCGAATACCGCAATCGATTTATCGCCCTTTAAAAAAGCATGTTTAAATATTATATTTTTGAACGTCAGTTAAGGAGCCATGATAGTGTAATGGGTAAGACAATTAGGACTCGGTGAGCGATCGCCGTGGCGAGCGGTCACGCTTTTTCTGCTTTCTCAGGCCGAGTGCGACTGAGATAAGTTCGCTGGACTTAGCCTTCAGTTCCCTGTGTTTACACTTCTGTGTTGTTACGTTTGTTTGATTCGGGTATCCAGCTTATTCCTGCTTGTTTATCTTAATCAGTGTTCCTGCTTAGCTATTTTCTTTTGTGTACCCTTTATTTTATTGTTATAGTGTGCCAGCAGTGTCACCCCCCTCCACCTGCACTCTGTCCCCTTCCCTCCCCCCCCCCCCCCTTCTTATCTCCCTTCCTGCTCCATCCAAAGTCCAGTCTTTGAGGTCGCGCCGACACCGCGCCACCCTCCCTCCTTCCACCCCCCTCCTCACCCCTACTCCCTAGTCGGCGCCTTTGGTCCGCGACACCGCGTCACCTGCCCAAGCTGTAGGAACACGTGCAGTTATGTGATGTCTGCCACAATCCCCGTGCTGAAACAGACGAGTGTCGGAACATCCCGTGTGGCGGCCTGTCTTTCAAGTCATTCCCCGTCTCCCTTCCACGAACGCAACTGACGTAGATGGCGGGACTTCGGAACATAAGCTAGGGAGAATTTATGCTAATGTGAACCTTGATCATGCCGGCTAACATGCTGAGAGTTGTATTGTCCTGTCTCCCCAATCTCTTTGTGACGTAAACGGATAAACTTGTCATCACAGAATGTTATAGAAACAAGTGGAATGAATTGTAGCGAATTAGATCAATCTGTTGAATTGGACGAATTGGGATTAAGCAGTGAATCTGTCAGTCATTCACATAGCGTCACTAGGGCAAGCAAAGATTGGTTATTTCAGTTCAGCTAGTTGGGGGAGTGAGTGTTGTAGCTTGCGTTAGTACACACAGTATGTTGGGGGAAGGGATAAAACCAGTCAGCACAGCCAGTTCTCAGCTGTCTCCCAGAAGAACTGACTGACACAGGGTGACTGACTGATCAGTGATGTGAGGAACAAGGAAATCCCTGTTGGGCTGTGAGTACACAACTTGTAATGGTTTTATGTTGTGTTGATAACTTAGTTGTGTTGGGAAACTATGTTTTGTGTCGGTGGATAGCCAGTTTAAGTTGATAAGTTGATCATGTGGCTTGTGGAAAGAAAAGGGGTTAATGTGTAAAAGCTACCCACTGAGAGAAGTACTGGCCAAAATCTTTTGATCCCCCCCCCTTCTGTTTGGTTACAGATATCTTGTTCTGTATTTTTGATGTATTACTTACTTGTTTTGTATACAGTAGGTGGTGTTGGTTCAGTGTGAACTGAACAGATCTATAGGATAACACATTGTCAGTGTGTGTTGAGGGTCAGTGCTATGTTGTTGCACATTGCTGTTTACCAGAGATATGTTGGAAGTAATAATTTCCTTACATGTACTTGTGTTGGTGGTATGCCTTGTGAAGACAAAGAGATTTGTTTGGTAATGGTAATGCACAGTTTAATTGAATGATGGGTAACATGAGTTGGAACACAGGGTTGTATTGGTCAGTGATATGTTTTGTACACAGTATGGTAATTGGTATGTCACTGCTGGTGGCAGGTAAGCTTGATGAAGCTTGTATTTCCTCACATAGATCTATGTGTGAGAGGAGTACATACTGGTGGACATGTGATGAAAGGTGCTGAGAGGGTATAGGCCTTTCATGTCAGTGATGTCAGGATATTTTGAGATTTTACCTGACCTGGGTTTTGGTTGTGTGTTTGTGTTCCAGGTGTGCTGCTTATAGGTGCTGCTTTAGGTGTAGGGTGAACGTTTTACTGTGTGCTGTATTGTAAAGTAAACACTCTATAAAAACCACTCCATGTGGCCCTGCTATTGATGTGAGGAGAGAGTGAGTGAGTGCATCATCAGTTGATCCTGTATCCCCCTGTCTGCTCCCCTCTTCTCTCTCTCTCTCTTGAACTCGAACGGACCACACACTCTCACAAAACAACTTTTTACATTATTTTTATTTTTTGGTCTTCTAAAACGGCTTTCTTTTGCGGGATTTGTCGTTGCCTCTGTTGTGGTTTTCTCTCTTTTTTCTCATTCTTTCTGTTCTCTCGCTGGCTTCTTGTTCTCGGCCATGGCTACAGGAGTGAACCCAGTATTTCTAAAAGTCCAAAGACGCTCCGAACGTAACCAGCGATCGTCCTGTTTCCGTGCTGGAGATGTGTCTTGCTGCAGAAAGAACGGCAGGGCGGGGTTCAGTTATTGGCGCCCAGCTCATGAATGGACTTTGGCGTATATACCCAGCATCCAGGGAGGCCAGGTCGACTATTCTGGTGCAAGGAATACGGATAAGGGGTACCGCCCAACAGGTAAAAGACATTAACCCTTTTATCATTCGCAGTGACTCTGGTGAGGAAAAATTGTCGACAAAGGTCTGGACAGACAATGTTCCCATATCTGTGGCAGACTCTGAAATAGAACATGCGCTAAGTAAAGCAGGGTGTGAGCTTCGTTCCTCTGTAAAAATGGAGAGAGTGAGGGACTCGGATTTATAACAGGATTTCTGACTGGGAGGAGGTTTATTTTTATAACTGTCCCTTCTGTTCCACTGGAAAAGACAATGAAAATTAACATTTTCAACGCAAAAATTTACCACAAAGAACAAAAACTGGTTAAAAAATCCGTAATTTGTTCAAAATGTTTGGAGAAAGACCACCACGCATCACAATGTTCAAAGGAGGTGGTGTGCAGAGCATGTAGACGTTCAGGTCACAAGCAGGGAGATCCACAATTTGACTTTGAAAATGTAGAAAATTCACAAAAAGAGAGTGAGTGTATGAATGATGAAAGAAAGGAAAGAGGGAGTGGTCGCGACAGAAGAGAGAATGAGAGCAGAAGAACTGAGCGTGAGAGAGAGGGTAAAAATGCGACAGGGAAAAAAGACTGTCAAACAGGCCAGAGGGCGTTCTAAGGCACGTCAGACAATGCTCCGCTCGTCGCTGCAACTCGGCTCCTCTCCCAGACTTCGCTCGGAGACGCCCAAACGTCGCAGGTCAGGGGATACCAGCAGCCCAGAGACCTGGCAAGCAGCCTAGGCGCGACGGTAGGCTATCCGACAGGCCTTCTCCCCCGGTCTCTGACAACGAGGATGACGAGGTATGTGACTGACAACCCAAGTCATTGCCTGAGTCCCCCAGATCCTTGACGTCCCGGCTTCGATTGATGGACTAGGATTTATGAATGCGATGAATGAATATTTGTGTTTGCACGAATGTTACTGTACATGAGATACAATGAAATGATATAATCTGCTTAGATGGATAAGATAAGAGTTACATCGATAAATGTCAGTTAGGGATTGAAAAATAAACTTAAAAGGACTTCCATATTCAATTATCTGAAAAACAAACGTTACGATATCGTTTGCATTCGAGAAGCTCACTTCACTAAAACTGATGCACCAATTTGGGAAAAGCAATGGGGGGGGGGGGGGGGGGGGATATTCTATAATGAAGGAACAAACAGGAGCAAGGGAGAAGTTATACTGGTATCCAAACATTTCAATGGTGAAGTTAATTTGAAACTGGCACAAAATAGAATCTTAGCCATATCAGTAACAAATGATAAGTATGACTTTATTTTAGTTAACACATACGCACCTAACAACTCCAGGGATAAGCTAGCCTTCTTTGACGATCTACAGGAACAATTATGTGGATTTAGTGATAAGAACCTTCTGCTCTTGGGAGATTTTAATTGTGTGCTTAGCAATGACTTAGATATCATTTCAGGCCAACCTCATCGTCAAGCTGAGGTGAACAAGTTTAATGAAATAATTAAATCTTTAGAGTTAATAGATACATGGAGAATTTTCCATCATACCGAAAAAGATCATAGTTGGAGCAGAACAAACCCATACATTGCCAGACGACTGGATTATTGCCTTGCCTCAGAAAGCATGATGCGCTTCTGTGTCTCCTGCGAGCTCCAGTATGTTCCTGGTTCTGATCACAAGGCGATAGAAATAGAATTTAACGATAGTGATTTTACACGAGGTCCAGGATACTGGAAGTATAATAATAGCTTCCTGAAATACAAAGATTTTGTAGAAAAAATGAATAGCCTTCTTGAGACATCTTTAGATAAATATAGTAACGAATATTCTTCTAGCATAAGTAGATGGGAACTGTGCAAAGTAGACATTAGACATTTCTGTAGTGAATTTGGAAAACAACTTTCGTGTAAAAAACACAATGAATCTCAAAATATACAAAAACAGATAAAAGAAAAAGAAGAAATATTAAGTAAGAATCCAGATAATACAGAAGCAAATGCAAGTCTATTACAACTAAAGCAAAAATTAGAAATCTTACAGGTAGATAAGGCAAAGGGAGCTCAGATTAGGTCAAGAGTAAAGTGGATTGAAGAGGGTGAGCGCAACACAAAAAAATTTTTTAGTCTAGAAAAATCCAGGGGGAAAAGAAAAATAACTCGATTACACAAAGATACCGGAGAAGTAATAACTAACAAGAATGACATTTTACACGAACAGGTCTCATTCTACAAACACCTTTACAACCAAAGCACTACAGTAGAAAATGTCATTGAAGCAGCCAACATATTTATAGAAGACGAAACATTTCCACGCTTAGATGAAAATGACGCTAATCTGTGTGAAGGTATGGTATCAGTAGAAGAAACAACAAATGCACTGAAAAAATTAAAGAATGGTTCTGCACCTGGAAGTGACGGAATTACTGTCGAATTTCTTATTTTTGGGGTGGGGTGGGGGGGGATTAAATTAGCTCATATTGTTACAGACTCTTTCATCGAGTCATTTCACAAAGGAGAACTATCATTCACTCAAAAGCATGGAATAATTACTCTGTTACACAAAGGTAAAGACTTAGATAGGGACAAACTCAACAACTGGAGACCAATAACACTCACTAACACCGACTATAAGATATTAGCAAAAGTTTTAGCAGAGAGGCTCAATAATGTAATATATAATCTAGTAAACGAGGATCAGGTAGGATACATTAAAGGCAGGAATATCGCCACAGTTCAAAGATCAATAGATGACACGATTAATTATTTAAACACAACCAATAAAGCTGGGTACTTACTTGCAGTTGACTTTTCTAAAGCTTTCGACTCTGTCTCTAAAACCTTTATGCAACATGTATTTCAAGTGTTTGGTTTTGGTACTGATTTTCAGAGATGGGTTTATGTTTTGAATAATGATATCTCAAGTTCTGTTAACCACGGTGGATGGATATCTGAACCTTTCAGTCTTTCTTGCGGAATTAGACAAGGTTGCCTTTTCTCCCCCTTAGGTTTTGTTTTAGCCGTAGAAGTGTTAGCCATTAGGATTAGAAATAGTACAATAGTAGGTATTAAACAACCAACTTCTGCTGAGAGAGACGCAGTTTATTAAAAAATAAAGCAAATGGCTGATGATACAACATTATTACTAAATGATAAAGAGGATATCATTAAAGCCTTGGAAATATTTAGAATGTTTGAAACATTTTCGGGACTAAAGTTGAATATACAAAAAACGAAAGCCTTAAAGATAGGTAAAAAAAAAAATGAAGATGAAGACATTCCAATATCAGTAGTAAATAAAGTAAAAATATTAGGAATATATTTCGAATCAGATAACATGGCAAAAAACATTGAAGAAAACTGGTTAAGTAGGATGGAGCATTTGAAACACTTAATAAGAGATTGGAGTAAAAGAGATCTCAGCATACAAGGTAAAGTTATTGTAATAAAAACATTCTTAATTAGTCAATTTGTTTACGTCATGCAGTCTATTGATCTACGACGCACAGTATCTATATAAATTTCTTTGGCAAAAAAATAACATAGCAACAGAAAGGCATTTGAAAAAGTAAAAAGAAAAGTAATGGAGTCTGGATGTGGAGAAGGAGTATGATTAACTTACAAGAATATTTGCAGCTACAGTGGGCAGGTAAGTTATTTGATGCCAAAGAACATCACTGCTGGAGTCTGATACCGAAATGGCATATTGGAAAACTCGCACCATACGACAATCTTTTTTTCAGATTAACTGTAAAACAGAAAAAAATAAAGGGCTTAGATAGAATAGATAATGAATTCTGGAAAGACGTGATCAAAATTTACTTACTTTACAAGAATATCACGAAACTAGAAGAAGTTACGCAAACTACTTTCCAAAACCAGTTATTGTTTAATAATTCAATAATAACACAAAAAAATACTCCACACTTCTTCCAACACTGGCAAAAAAAGGGGATTATTCAAATCAAACACATGATGCATCACACAGAGAACAGACTGTTATCATTGAATGAAGTAAGCGGTATAACTGGTCAAAATAGAGCGAGTATAATGTTAGAGTACAATGTTCTAATTAATTCCATCCCTAACTCCTGGGTTCAATGGATACAGACAGAAAAACGACATACTGACGAACAGACAAGTGACGTAAACCGATTTAACACGAAACCAAAACAAATCAAGAAACTGTTAGCGGCTAATAAGGAACCAGACACCCAATCAGCTTTTTATTTTTGGCACAGGAAACTTAATTTTGAATTAGATAGATCAGCTTGGGTAAAAGCAAAAGAAGTCACAAAGGAAACCAGATTAAGAGTTTTACATTGGAAAATTCTTCATAATATCTACCCAGCAAATATAATTCTAAATAAAATGAAAATTAAAGAAAACAACAAGTGCGCTAACTGTTGCGACATAGTAGATTATATCGAACACTTTTTCTGTGAATGCCCAGTTGTATATAACCTTTGGAGTTTTATTGAAGAGACAATTCATTACTCAGTTAATGTCAAGTTAGAACTATCAAATATAGATATATTATTTGGAGTAAAAAATGATCCGCACATTAAGGGAAATTATCACTATATCAGTCTATTTATCTTAATTGGCAAAATGTCTATAAGTATTTTCAAAAAAACAGATTCAGCTTTACCCTTACAATATATTTTCGAGAAGGAAATGAAATTAAGAAATATATCGGGCTGAAGTAATACTGATGTTGGTGAAATATAATACAAATCAAAATACAAAGAACGTAAATAACGTTTTACAGCAACACACGTGTACATGTATTTATATATATGCCAAGGAAACTTTACCCCCGAACCTAGAGCGTGCAAACACACACACACGCACACACAAACACTCACATATATATGTGTGTGTGTGTGTGTGTGTGTGTGTGTGTGTGTGTGTGTGTGTGTGTATGTGTGTGTGTGTATATGTGTGTGTGTGTGTGTGTGTACATACATACACACTGATTCACATGCACACACTGTGTGAAGGGTTCATTAATATTACATACGCTTCGTTATCTTTTATAAATGTCAGGTATTGCAATACGTGAACATTGGTATCGATTTCACCGACTGGAAGTCTGAGTGTGATGTTGCTTGTTGGCAATGAGAATATCTCGAAATCATATTTTTATCATTATTTTCATGTGGACAGCAATAAGCTGAGGGGAAGCTGTGGAAAGTGCATCCCTCAGAAGGGCCATTATATACAGTGGCAGATTCTCTCCAGTCTGCAACATTTCTGCGTTGTTCATCTGATTTGATTTTTCTTCTTCTTTTTTCTCATTGAATTCAGAACATATTTCTTTAATGATGATGTCTCATAACAATAATTAAGTGCTACTGACACTACTAAAATTAAGGATTCATGAAAAAAAAAGTTATAACAGGGAAAGAAAAAAGAAAGAAAGAGAGCTAGGCCTCAGAAGTTGACTGAATCCTTGTTAGTAAATGTTAAAAAAAGAAGAAAAGATCACACACACACACACACACACACACACACACTGAACGCAAACACCTTTCACATATTCACCTTTGTATCTTTTATTTGTATCATTATTGCTAAATACGTGTGTTTATCTCACGGACTGGCCGAATGAGTATGATAAATAATGTCGACAATGCGCATTGTATAATGTCAAGTATGTTATACCCTTTCATGTGGTTGTCCTGTGGACGATGTGGCGAACGTCCTTGAAGAAAAAATCACTGTGTATCATTTCAGGGGGTGAGGGGGAGGGGGCGGGAGGGAGGGGGTGTTACCTGCCTCCTGTCCGGGCGTCAACTTTTTCTTTTTTTCCCCATTAATTAATGTTGATCCTATTGTATGTCTTTTGACGTATATGTATTATAATATCTAAGATGATTTCTTTGATTATCCCACACACAGAATCCACACACTCAGATCAGAGCAATCTAAATGTCAGAAAACTCCAAACTCATGTATAATGTTAAAATATTGACTGAAATTGTCAATAAAAACCGATTATTCAGACAAAGAACTTAATATATTTGGAAGAATACTACTTTGAATACATTTAAAGACAATGTGTTAATCGAAAACTGACATGTTATAATAAAAAAATTTTTTTTAAAGACGAAAAAAGAAAGTTTTTGGTTATTTTTGGCCAATGAAGGCGTGTGAAAGCACCAAAAAAAAAAAGAAAAAAAAAAAAAAAAAAAAAAGACAAACACATTCTGGTGCTCCATGACCTGCATGCAACTGAGGCCACGCACACACACAAAAAAAGACAATTTCTTCTCACCCGAACACGCGGAGTTCGAATCAGCCGTTAGGACTTTTTTTTCTTTTTCTTTTAACCTGAAGCTTTATAATAACAAATACAGAACACATTTTAACGATTAGATTTTTTAAAAAGTGTATCACAAGTGAATCTTGAAGGCCTTGCCTCTCTTGTTCCTTTAGCTTTTGCCTAACAGCCCCGTTACACCAAATTTTGTCGTTTGAAAATACCACAGTGAGGAGAGGTTATATCAGTGAGGAGAGGACACTGAGATGTACCACAGTGAGGAGAGGACACTGATGTGTACCACAGTGAGGAGAGATGTACCACAGTGAGGAGAGATGTACCACAGTGAGGAGAGATGTACCACAGTGAGGAGAGGACACTGATGTGTACCACAGTGAGGAGAGATGTACCACAGTGAGGAGAGATGTACCACAGTGAGGAGAGATGTACCACAGTGAGGAGAGGACACTGATGTGTACCACAGTGAGGAGAGATGTACCACAGTGAGGAGAGATGTACCACAGTGAGGAGAGGACACTGATGTGTACCACAGTGAGGAGAGATGTACCACAGTGAGGAGAGGACACTGAGATGTACCACAGTGAGGAGAGATGTACCACAGTGAGGAGAGGACACTGAGATGTACCACAGTGAGGAGAGATGTACCACAGTGAGGAGAGGACACTGAGATGTACCACAGTGAGGAGAGATGTACCACAGTGAGGAGAGGACACTGAGATGTACCACAGTGAGGAGAGATGTACCACAGTGAGGAGAGGACACTGAGATGTACCACAGTGAGGAGAGATGTACCACAGTGAGGAGAGGACACTGAGGTGTACCACAGTGAGGAGAGGACACTGAGATGTACCACAGTGAGGAGAGATGTACCACAGTGAGGAGAGGACACTGAGATGTACCACAGTGAGGAGAGATGTACCACAGTGAGGAGAGGACACTGAGATGTACCACAGTGAGGAGAGATGTACCACAGTGAGGAGAGGACACTGAGATGTACCACAGTGAGGAGAGGACACTGAGGTGTACCACAGTGAGGAGAGGACACTGAGGTGTACGAACGTTTACTGGTAGTATGCAGGTCAATGGGACAGGGGGTCTGCTTATGGCCTGTGTGCAACACATGTTCTGGTCAGCACAACAGGCATCAGGAGAACGCGAGTCAGCACCAACATGCCCCTGCATCACACTCATGAAGCCGTCATCTCATCTGCACCTCGACACACACCCTCCCAGACTCGCTGTAGCGAGTGTTCATTTCTTTGCCAAGACAAAGCCTTTTCCGTGAATTGGGAGGAGAGAGAGACACAGACAGACAGACAGACAGTTGATTGTATAGAAAGGAGCAAGGTGCTTCTCGCATCTCACTGAGACTGTTAGGTTCATGCCGCACGCCTTACTGACGTAAGCAGACTGTTAGGTTCATGCCGCACGCCTTACTGACGTAAGCAGACTGTTAGGTTCATGCCGCACGCGTCTCAAAACGCTTGACTGCTGTCTCCGGTTTGGTGCAGACGGTAATTCACTGTTCGGTGTTTTATTGTGTTACGCTGACACAAAAACAAACATCCCGGCGTGCGAGCAAACACACACAGACACAGACACAGACGCACACCTTCACAGGCACGCTCTCTCTCATTTCTGTCCTCTTTTCCATCTCTGTGTTCATAGTCTGCATGACGTTCTTTCTTATCATCTGTCGTGTTTAACGTTTCCAAACTAGTGGCCAACGTCGTTATACTCACTTCGGAGGAGAGAAAATCGCTTGGAGTACGGGAAACTACAAGCTGTTCAGCTCTTTCCTAATCATCACTCCTGGGTCTTATACAGTGCCTCCAGCTGTCTTGTGGTGATAGTGTGTGTGTGCTCGTGTGTCAGGTGTGAGGTGTGTGTGTGTATGTGTGTGTGTGTGTGTGTGTGTGTGAGAGAGGTAATGTGTCAGGTCAGGGGCAGAGCCCTTGCTACTGGTACCATGTAACCCAGTACTACCTGCCGCATGTGAAGTCACCCAACGACGGACCAGGCGGAGGAGGAAACCTTTCCCAACGGCTGTGAAGGCGGAAGAGGATGACCAAAGGGCAGGGGGAGCTCTTATCCTTGGCTGGAAGTCCCCCTAGGAGAAGGAGCTCCGAAGAAAAAACCTGCACCTGCCGAGGCCGTCCTACACGTGGCAGTATCTGCACCTGTGGGACTGTGAGCGTCAGTTGGCGAGAGAGTGGGGAAGGGACAGCACAACTCCTCCTCACTAAAAACAGTCACCTGTGCTGGTCAGGCAGTGAACGTGGAAGACCCTGCAAGCGCGTCAAGGACACCTTGAAGACAAACCTCAAAGCCTGTGACATAGACATCACTTCCTGGGAAACTGATGCCCTTGACCGCTCTCGCTGGAGGATGCAGTGCTCCAGTAGCATAAAGACGTTTGAAAACAAGAGAACGCTGGCCATTAAGGAGAAGCGTTAGCGAAGGAAGCAGGGCTCAACTTCTGGAGACGTTTTCTCTTGCAACACCTGTGGGAAGTGCTGCGCATCCAGAATCGGCCTCTTCTCCCATATGAGGACACACACCGACAGATAAGCCTGCCTGCCTATTCATCCGTCGGACCGACGGGAGACTCCATCGTGTATGTGTGTGTGTGTGTGTGTGTGTGTGTGTGTGTGTGTGTGTGTGTGTGTGTGTGTGTGTGACAGAGAGAGAGAGAGAGAGTTTGTGTGCTAGTGTGTGAGAGAGATTATACATGTATAGGCCTCGGCCCCTTATCAAGTGATATGTGAACTTTAATTCTAAAAACATCACATTACGATACATGAGAACATCAAAATATAACTAAGTGCGCAACAGTTCGGTGTAACAACCAAAACGAAGTAGCAATTTCTCTGAATTTTGAAAGCTTTGTATAAAAAAAGACAATGTTTTCAAACAAATTCAGGGGAAGTTAATTACATTGATAAATTCAGTTTAAAGAACACAGGTTATCTTTTACATTAAGTCTGAATAATTTCTTTGATATCGAATGTTTCTCAGAGCTGGACAGCAAAGAATAAAGTGCATCTCGTTATCTTGTAATATATATGTCTATCCATGTTCAACATCAAGCACTGAAGGTTTGAGGTCAGACTATAGGAATCATTCTAATGTAAACCGTGCAAAATCTTTCACTGTTTTGCGTATGGTCAGACCAGTTTTGTCATCTGCACTGGCAGCCTATCGTTGTCGAAAAACACAAATAAGCACCTGATTGCTGCCAACACCTTGGTTAAACCAAACAAAACCAAAACCATACTCACAACAGCGATATTCTTGATTACCAAATTCATCCCTAGCATCTAAATTATACAGAATATTATAAGCTTTGTGGAACATTCTGTTATCCTCCATTTGTAATAATCTGAACCTATAACCGATACATCTCCCTGTAGAAACGGAATACATCGGGTATTGTTTCACTATGAACGGCTAAATAAATAGGCGCTTATCTCTGTACACCTATAAATTATTAAAAGTGTGGACTGATTCACAATGAACAGCAACAACAATGTTGACCCCGTAATTCCGAACCGTATTTTATATTGCACAACAAGTTACTTGTTATTTAAATAAGAGAGAGAGAGAGGTCAAGTTGTGCTGTTTCTTATCGGATTTCGTCTGAAAGCTACTCCCCAACAAAAGCGCAATATCTCCTTTTCTTCCAGGCAGCCACTTCATGAGCAGTGCAGGCTGAAAGGATTGTAAGAAATGGATATCTGGAAAGAAACGAAGAGCACAGTGTGCGATTTTCGGGTGAAACCCGGAGTGTTAACTGGCAGAGTCGGGACTTATTTCCCTTGTTCTGCTTCCATGCCAGCGTGAAGGCAGTGTTGTCAAAGATACCAGCCACTTGCTTTTTGCTGCATGTCTGTCTCAAGTCCCACTTTTCCTTGAGTGCAATTCGCTTACCCCTGTGCTGTCGTGGAACTCACAGAACGCTCACAAGTCGAAATGGGCCGCACGTTACCGATTTGTCATTGATGAAGTGTGTAAACAGTATGATATATTCCTTATGGCAAGACTGAGTTGTCAGCTTAAAAAAAAAAAAGTGATTGGTTGTATGAAGTCCAGTGTCCAGTGGACTGACAGGTCGTGCCGTGTTGAAGTGGCTGGCAGGAGAGAAGTGGGCGGGAGGTGGTGACGCCGTGAACAGGGCTAGGTTGCATGAACGAACTTCGCAGCGCTAAGTTTGCTAAAAGTTAAGAATATGTTCCGAACTCCACGGCAAACTCCATATAAGTATATGGACTTAGGAACCCGGCCCCGGAGTGCCGCTTGTCACAGCCACTGACCGGTGGACATGACCGGGAAGAGGGTCGGTCAACAGCACGACCCGTCAGTCCACCGAACAACAGAGACACGTCCCCCACTTCTGCATGGTATCTTCGGCCACTACATTTTTAAGGTAGCAGTTTGTCGAAGCTACTTGTTTATATTCGCTTCCTACTGACGGACGTGGGCCGTCGCAACACAAGACAGTGGACGAGCAATGATTAACTAGTTTTGTTAACATCCTGTTCACACCATCTTCATTTCAGCATCTTGTTGATATGCCCAACTTATTTCCGCAGGATTTGATTTTGCAACAGAGAAGGTGGGAGGTGGTAGAATGGTTAAACGTTTACGTGCGAAAACAGCGTTCGTGAGGGTCTGGGATCGATTCCTGGCCTTGCCCTTTCTTCCAACTTTGACTGGTAAATCAAGCTGAGTCTTGTTCTGGTGAAACGATAAACCAATATCCCTTGTGCAGCACGCACTTGGCGCACTGAAAAAGAACCCATGACAACACGAGTCTTTTAAAGGTAGATGAAATCCACTCTGACAGGTACACAGGTAGAAGAAATCCACTCTGATGGGTACATAGATTTATAATGCATGAACTCAAGGCCTAACTAGCGCGTTGCGTTATGCGGGCAGATTATTTATTCATTTACTTATTAATATATCTTTTCTTTATTTTTAATCTTTTTTTTCTTTTATATATATATTTTTCTTCTTTTTCTCAAGGCCTGACTAAGCGCGTTGGGTTACGCTGCTGGTCAGGCATATGCTTAGCAGATGTGGTGTAGCGTATATGGATTTGTCCGAACGCAGTGATGCCTCCTTGAGTTACTGATACTGATACTGCTGATTAGGCGCATCTGCCTAGCTGATGTGGTGTAGCGTACATGGATTTGTCCAAACGCATGGTCGCCTCCTTAAGAAACTGAAAATGAACGAGATGTTCCAACAGAATCACCTGACGGTCGAAATAGTATTGAAACGCGTGCACGGTATACAAGTGACTGAATGCCGCGCCAGCGTTATTGACACTGCCCTATGTCACTGGGCCAGCCAAGCTGTGCATGAAACACAGGTGGCTCTTCGGGTGAGCGCTGGCTGAAAGCTTCTTTAACTATGGAACTTTTGCATGTGGCTGGTTCATTTTGATCGTGGCAGCTTTTCTACTAACCGTTATGTCAACATTGCCTGAAGCAGGAAGACAGAACGGACTGGCAAGGTAGTGATGCACTCAATAAACACAACACTGAAATGTCCAACAAAAAGGGTCCTTTTCCGAGGAAAGAAAAAAGAAACACATATAACAATATTTCCCATCACCCCAGCAAATCGTGATGAATTGTGTTGTAATTATTGGGATATGAATTCAGAACACTGGCAGTCGCAACGACCCAGGATTGCCAAGTCGGGTGTGACTCGGATGTATGACGTTAGCTGAAAACAAAAGTTCCTTGAGCAGTTCCAATGATGTTCCAACAGCCTGTGGCAACAGCTAACCTGCATCTTTATCCCATGAGAAAGTAGCAATGGTCTATACTTTGTTTAATTTAACGTTTCCCGAACATGAAGTAAGAAATGTTTTCTCCTGCACTTGGCCACTATGAAACAGAGAACGTCGAAGTGGTTAGGTTTTTCTTACTACATCTTTTTACAGACACGTCGACTCAGCTGAATTCATCAAAACAGTGGGGGCTGATTATTAAGAATAAAAACAACAATGGGAACAGTGAAGTTTAGTGACATACTGAGAGTGATCTGTTTTATGAAAAGGAAAGCAGATGCAGACACGTTTTCGTATGACAATATTTACGCTAACATCAGCAATAATTCTGACTAAAATGAATTCACTGTAAGAAAGATTAAAAGTTAATCATGAATCTTAAAAAAACAATGGGGATAACGAAGTGAACGTGACAAGAACTGATAAGGATAATGACACTCCATCGACGCTGTCACAAACGTCCGACTTTTGAATAGAGATATGAGGATTTTATTTTTCCACCCTGTATCTCACACTTCCCAGTCAGCAGGCGTGAGAGATTGGATAGAGAAATATAGTTGCCACATACCTGGTGAGACGAGACGTATCAACCAGTGAATATGCAAGCAGAAGGATTCAGGCGTGTACCATACTTGCCGTGATGCTGTGACAGCCAACAGTGTACCTGACTGTTCAAACTGAATCAGATTTTATTTCTCTCATCTTGTGAATGTTTGTCAGAATCGTAGTCCTCTCGATATTTGTACAAAACACACCATACAACTTGAACAGAGCTGTGCGTTAGTGTGATAGTGTGTGCCAAAAGGGATGTGTTATTTTGATTACGTAATCAATTTTGTACACAATGATATTTTCCTAAACGCAGCAAAGGAAACAAGAGAGGCAAGACCTCCAAGACCCACTTGTGATATGCTTAAAAAGAAATTCAAGGAAATTAATCGTTAACATGTGTTCTGTATTTATTATCATAAAGCTTCGAGTTTAAAAAGAAAAAGAAAAAAGAAAGAAGAAAAAAAAAAAAAAAAAAAGACGTGAGAGGAGATTCGAACCCAGTATGTTGAGGTGGAAAGAAACTGCCTTATCACAGCACTGTTTTCAATCTACCAATGACTTTCAAAAAGTAACATTCAAGCATGCTTTTTTTAAGCGTGATAAATTGAGTATGGTATTCAAAGTGATAACGCTGTTTAAATCATGTTATTTTGATATATCTCGGGCATTTAAGAATTCTTCAAAGTGCTAGGTAAAGGAGACGTTGCCATCGCCTCAAGCACTCTACACCATTTAGCAGTTTTCTCTGGATCTAGATATATGTTTGACAAGTTTAGTTTGGCTACACTCGCCAGGAAACTACGATACGGTCGATTCAGTTTTTCTTTATGTTCATTGTAGTTAATTCAGTATCTAATTTAAAATGTTCGTATGCATTAAATACGTCTATGATGTAGTTTGTGTCACTGTATGTGTTCCGTCCATAATTTGTATTTCTGTTCTTTTAATTGCGAACAAGAAAAAACAAGATCTGTACAGACCAGCATAGACATGGCTGACCGAAACTCAGTGAAACGGTCGATTCAGTTTTCCTTTTTTGTTCATTCCAGTCAATTCAGTGTCCACATTAGCATATTCATATGCAGTAAAGACGTCGATGGTGTATTTAGTGTCACTGTATGTGTTCTGTCCATAATTTGTATTTCTTTCCTTTTAATTGCGAACAAGAGAAAAACAAGGTCATGGCTCCCTGTCTCACATAATTTACAAGATCAGCACTCTGTGTTATGAATGTATTCACAAATCTGTTCCTTCCTATCTCTGTGGCTGCCTTTACCTCTACACTCCATCTCGTTCTCTACGATCGGCTTTGGATCCACTCTGTTTTCGCAGATTACCCAGATTCAAACACTCGACTGTTGGCCGCCGTTCTTTCTCTGTCTCTGGACCTTGTAATTGGAATGAACTTCCTCTTTTGCTTCGTCAGGTCTCCACACTCAACTCTTTCAAGTATGGCCTTAAAACCCACCTCTTCCCAAAATAGCCTCCCTTCCCTGCCTCTTCCTTGTCTTCAGTTGTTTTGTTTTTTTCAGTTTTAGGGTTAAGCATGCGTTTGAATGACTGGTGCGAAAGCGCTTTGATTTGTCTCTGCACAAGATTCAGCGCTATATAAATATAATAATGATTATTATTATGACGAAATAAATCGTTAATGATCCGGAAACACGGCTTAAATCGGGAGACTTACAACCTATTATTGGTATGACTGTGAAGATCTTTTCCTACTATTTTTAAGCCAAATTTGGTCTTGACAGACAAAGTATTTCCAGAGAAATTGGAATGTTAAAGTTTACCACGGACACACAGACATACAGGAGAAGCTTGACTCTATTGTGTCTCCTTCTTCACCCATTAAAGAACGCGTGTACAGTGGTCCTGTTTTACATTGTTTCCAACCGGTTACTGAAGTTTTTGTGAAGAAAGTGTGTCTGAGCGCTTGTCCGAAATCCTGTGAGCTTGACCCTGTCCCGTCTTCTTTGTTGGTTGAATGTATTGATGTTCTACTGCCACATATTACTCATGTCATCAATTCTTCCTTACTGTCTGGTTGTTTCCCTGAAAGCTTCAAATCTGCTGTTGTACGTCCACTCATCAAGAAACCATCTTTGGATCATAATTGTTTGAAAAATTATCAACCTGTCTCTAATCTGTCATTTTTATCAAAACTGCTAGAAAAGATCATATTGTCTCAGCTCTTAGCTCATCTGGAACAAAATGGTTTACTTAACCCACCAGTCAGCTTACAGACGTGGTCATATCTGTCAACCGATGCAACCAAGACACTTGTATGTTCTCTGGTTCTCTCAAGATTGGATTACTGCAACTCTCTTTTGGCCGGCCTTCCCAAATATCTGTTAGGCAGGACTCCAACGAATTCAGAATAACGCTGCCAGACTCGTTTGCAGAGCTTTTAAATTTGACCATGTTTCTCCTCTCCTTCAGTCTCTTCACTGGTTGCCTGTTTCTATCCACTCTGACCTTTTCTGCAGTCAACGGATCTGGCCCCAAGTGTCTTTCTGAACTCCTCCATATCTATACCCCATCTCGCCAGCTCTGTTCTTCCTCTGATACTCGACTTCTCAGGATAACTCACGTCAGAAGTATATCCTATGGACACAGATCGTTTTCTTTTCAATCGCCAAAGTCGTAGAACAAGCTCCCTCATTCATTAACCTCATTAACCTCCATCATTCTGATTCCCTCGCATCTTTTAAATCTCGTCTCAAAACCCACCTTTTCCCTCAGCAGTAAGTTCAATTGTGGCAGGACCACTTCCTTGGCGTTAGCTGTGCTTGACTATGTGTGTATACATATGTATGTGTACATAACTACATGCATGTATATGAATGTGTATTGTGTGTGCGTGTGTTTATGTAAGTTTGTGCCTGTCTATGTGAGCGTATGTGTTAGGGTAGCTGTTAGATACACATGTATGTTAAAATGTATGTATGCAGTGTGTGTGTGTGTGTGTGTGTGTGTGTGTGTGTGTGTGTGTGTGTAGTCACATTTTGGTGTGTGTGTATGTAACATTGATGTAATGTTTTATGCTAACAAAAGCGATTTTGCAAAGCACCTAGAGCAGATTTCTGGATAGTGTGCTATATAAGTATCCATTATTATTATTTTCATTACATACACACATACATACAGACAGATAGACACACACACAGACACACACAGACACACACAGACACACAGACACACACACACACACAGAAAACCGATCACCGGTTTATAATATACTCACTTTGTTTACACAAGTGAGTCAATAAACAGCATACAGAAGTACTCATGGCCGAACATCAGCTTTCTCTAGAAAGTCTGGAATTGACGGGGAAGTGCTGGATAGATATAGCTCACAGACTATAGAACAACCGGCCCGTGTCCGGCAGTAAGGAAAAAGTTAAATGCAGCCTTCTGTCCACTGTGCAGGCACACGTGTATCATCACAGATCGTAGAAAGCCTTCTGTCCACTGTGCAGGCACACGTGTATCATCACAGATCGTAGAAAGGCACAATTGTACCATCATAGATCGTAGAAAGGCACAATTGTACCATCATTGATCGTAGAAAGGCACAATTGTACCATCATAGATCGTAGAAAGGCACAATTGTACCATCACAGATCGTAGAAAGGCACAATTGAAAGGCACAATTGTACCATCATAGATCGTAGAAAGGCACAATTGAAAGGCACAATTGTACCATCATAGATCGTAGAAAGGCACAATTGAAAGGCACAATTGTACCATCATAGATCGTAGAAAGGCACAATTGAAAGGCACAATTGTACCATCATAGATCGTAGAAAGGACTGATATCACCTCGGTGTGCAGACACACGTGTATCATTATAGTTCGTAGAAAGGCACAATTGTATCATTATAGATCGTAGAAAGGCACAATTGTATCATTATAGTTCGTAGAAAGGCACAATTGTATCATTATAGTTCGTAGAAAGGCACAATTGTATCATTATAGATCGTAGAAAGGCACAATTGTATCATTATAGATCGTAGAAAGGCACAATTGTATCATTATAGATCGTAGAAAGGCACAATTGTATCATTATAGTTCGTAGAAAGGCACAATTGTATCATTATAGTTCGTAGAAAGGCACAATTGTATCATTATAGATCGTAGAAAGGCACAATTGTATCATTATAGATCGTAGAAAGGCACAATTGTATCATTATAGATCGTAGAAAGGCACAATTGTATCATTATAGATCGTAGAAAGGCACAATTGTATCATTATAGATCGTAGAAAGGCACAATTGTATCATTATAGTTCGTAGAAAGGCACAATTGTATCATTATAGATCGTAGAAAGGCACAATTGTATCATTATAGATCGTAGAAAGGCACAATTGTATCATTATAGTTCGTAGAAAGGCACAATTGTATCATTATAGATCGTAGAAAGGCACAATTGTATCATTATAGATCGTAGAAAGGCACAATTGTATCATTATAGATCGTAGAAAGGCACAATTGTATCATTATAGTTCGTAGAAAGGCACAATTGTATCATTATAGATCGTAGAAAGGCACAATTGTATCATTATAGATCGTAGAAAGGCACAATTGTATCATTATAGATCGTAGAAAGGCACAATTGTATCATTATAGATCGTAGAAAGGCACAATTGTATCATTATAGATCGTAGAAAGGCACAATTGTATCATTATAGATCGTAGAAAGGCACAATTGTATCATTATAGATCGTAGAAATGACTGATATCACCTGGGTGTGCAGGCAGGCGGGTGGTAAAACAGGAGGGGAGGAGGGCTTGAGGAGTTGGAGTGTCTTCGTGCACGTTCTACCAGGCTGTGTTTATAACGTGTAGGATCCATCAGAGCAGCCCTGTACCACCACGTC
>NC_134896.1:45345548-45413048 GCF_041734735.1 Babylonia areolata
ACGTTGATGTTAATGATGACCATTGTCAAGCTTACTCATTTACATGTATTGTCCCTTTGCCTGTCCTTTATTAATACATCTCTCTGTCTATCTGTCTCACTGTCGTCTCTCTCTCTCTCATCCGGGATGTGTTTTATGTTTAGACTTAATTATGTACATGCAAGTGTATACTGTGTGTCTGTTTCAGCAAGTGCATTCGTCTTTTCTTGTTATTATGTTTTTTTCTTTGTCATGAAGGCAATAATAAATAAACGAATAACCGAGTAAGTGAATTTATCAATTCCCTAATTCATCCATTCATTCATTCTTCCCCCCCCCCCCCCCCCATCGTCCCCCCTCTCTTTCTCTCTCTCTATGTAGTCTCCCTCTTCCTTTGTATCCGTTTCGTTCTCATTCTCTCTGTGTCTGCTGTCCCTCAATCTCTCTCCCTCCGAACCCAGCACCCCCCCCCCCCTTCCCCCACTCCCGGTCATCCTGACGCAGACTTTGCCCCGTGGACTTCCGTCACGTTTGCTGGCCACATGATTCCCTCTTCTCCTCTGTGTGTGTGTGTGTGTGTGTGTGTGTGTGTGTGTGTGTGTGCGCGTGCGTGCGTGCGTGCGTGTGTGTGTGTGTGTGTGTGCGTGCGTGCGTGCGTGCGTGTGTGTGTGTGTGTGTGTGTGTGTGTGTGTGCGCGCGCACGCGCGCTCGCGCTCGCGCGTGTGCGTGTTTGTTTGCATGTGTGTGTGTGCGTGCGTGTGTGTGCGCGCGCACGTGTACCAGTGGAGAACAGTTGAAAGGAAGAAAAGGGCTGAAAAACGAGACCAAACACGTGTAAGCTGTTGTGGATGATATCTCTTGTTGCTTTCTTTTTAACCTGGCTCGCTGAAACAATCGTCACACAGTGTCGCCAGACGAAAAAAACAAACCGAAAAGAATGAGGGAACAACTCTGGCCCCCACCGACAGCATTGTGCGTTGATGGCTTCCAACAGGGACCACGCTGTGAGGCTCCGCGCCAACCACTGACACGGAGACGTCACGCAGTCAGTCATACACACACACAGTCACAGGGACACACAGTCATAAAGACACAGTTAACCAGACATAAAATCATAAAGACACAGCCAAACAGACATAAAGACACAGTCAAACAGACATAAAATCATAAAGACACAGCCAAACAGACATACAAACAAAGATACAGTCAAACATATATACAAACATAAAGACACAGTCAAACAGACGTACAGACACACAGTCACAGGGACACACAATCATAAACACACAGTCAAACAGACATACAATCACAAAGATACAGTCATCAGACATACAGACACACAGACACAGTCACACGCACACACAGTTACAAAGACACCCAGCCACACAGACGCACAGTCACACGGACGCACAGACACTCCTACACAGACATGCGGACACACAGCCGTATACACAGTGCCCCACATCGTCTGCGCGCGCGCGCGTGCGTGTGTGTGTGTGTGTGTGTGTGTGTGTGTGTGTGTGTGAGTGCCTGCTTGTATGGGTGGGTGGGTAGGGGGAAGGTGGGGGGATCAGTTGTGTTAGCAAGAGAGAGTGAGAGACACACAGACAGACAGGGACAGAGGCAGACAGTCAGAGACAGGAACACAGAGACACATAGGGAGAGGGGCAGACAGACATAGACAGGAACACAGAGACACATAGGGAGAGGGGCAGACAGACATAGACAGGAACACAGAGACACATAGGGAGAGGGGTAGACAGACATAGACAGGAACAGAGAGACACATAGGGAGAGGGGTAGACAGACATAGACAGGAACACAGAGACACACAGAGACACCTCGGGAGGTGGGCAGCGGGTCATAGCAGGAACCAGAGACACATTGGGAGGGGCAGGGACAGACATAGGGGGATACAGAGTGACATAGGAGAGGGCAGACAGACAAGACAGAACACAGAGACACATAGGGAGAGGGGCAGACAGACATAGACAGGAACACAGAGACACATAGGGAGAGGGGCAGACAGACATAGACAGGAACACAGAGACAGGGAGAGGGGTAGACAGACATAGACAGGAACACAGAGACACATAGGGAGAGGGGCAGACAGACATAGACAGGAACACAGAGACACATAGGGGAGAGGGGCAGGACAGACATAGACAGGAACACAGAGACACATGGGAGAGGGGCAGACAGACATAGACAGGAACACAGAGCACTAGGGAGAGGGGTAGACAGACATAGACAGGAACACAGAGACACATAGGGAGAGGGGCAGACAGACATAGACAGGAACACAGAGACACATAGGGAGAGGGGCAGACAGACATAGACAGGAACACAGAGACACATAGGGAGAGGGGCAGACAGACATAGACAGGAACACAGAGACAGGGAGAGGGGTAGACTGTTTTTTGTTTTTTTTTTACAGTTATCCGTTCTTCTGTCTGTCGTTTATTTCCCCCTTCTTTACTTCTGTCTGTTTGTAGTGGCCTCCAGTCCGCATAGTTGTGTGAGTGGGGGTTTCTAAGTACGGGTGCAGATTGTTCAATGGACTTACCCGATAGTCCCCGTACATCTGTGTGTGTGTGTGTGTGTGTGTGTGTGTGTGTGTGTGTGTGTGTTGCTGTTCTTTTTTTTTTTTTCCACCGTTGTGACGCACTATATCAGTCAACAGTCAGGGCTGAACCTGCCTGCTGTTTGCCAGCTGTCAAAACTCCAGTGGTAAGTACTGTCTGCTCTCTCTCTCTGCTCCTGGATTTGCTGCAGTTATTCCCTTTCTTTCAGGCTGAGCTAAAGTGGTGTGGGACAGGAGTTGATTTTTGCCCAAAGACAGGCTGTTACGGGCTGAACAGATTGTATTCATTTACACATTCATCTTCTCTGCAGTCACAGCGCGTTGGCGATGTTATGATGTAACTCGAAGAGAAATTCGAAAAGACCAAATATATATTATATATATATATATATATATATATATATATATATATATAGCCAAGCGCTTAGCTGGCTGCAAATAACCTCAGTTCAATTCACAGCACAAGCGGAAAGCTGAGCTGTAGCAGACGCCATTTTTGTAGTCACAGCGTACCTGCTGTCTTTCAATGACTCAGGTACAAAGCACGACGCCATTCCAAATTTGAAAAACCCATGCCCATTCTACACTGCTCCAAACATGTATTAATTTTAGTGTAGGTATCGTTCACTGTAATGTTATATTTGTTGTGCTTACACACACCAGGCAGTTAGAAGCGTGTTTGATTTCAGTTAATCGTTCGTCAGTCTAAAGAGTTCAGCTGACGCTAAGCTTACGTCATTCTGTCCTCGCCACACGCTCGCTGTTCGACCAGTGTCACAGTACGTCATTGGCTGGGTGGAAACTTGTGTTTCTGCTCCACCGTATTTAATTAATATCTCTTTTGTCAGCTCAGTAAACTACAAGTATTATATACTGGCAGAATCGTCGCAATTCCATCTTTAAATCTATTCCATTTATGTTTGCCTACATTAAACTGATTTAACGCAGTTTGTAATTTTCAGCGATGAGCTCGTTAAAACTGATCCTGTTCAGGTGACTTAAATTAAGATTATAAATTTAGCATAAATAATCAACACTTCATTTTATACTCATTAGAAAGTAGGCGTTGAGCTCTTTCTTTTGCAACTTATTCGACGTAAATCGGCTCAGGAATCATTTAAAAATCTGTCACTGAACACCTTGTAAGAAACGCAGTTGTCAGATTTGGCCTGATTTGACTCGATCTGCTTTGCAGCATACGTGATTGTCTTTGCAGTCCGTTTAACTTGCATTAATTGGCACAGTGAGTGATGAGTGGTCACTTCATACCTGGTCAGTCATCTGACCAGAGCTGCTCTCTCTCTCTCTCTTGCTGCATCACGAGCAGTGTGAGTGTGTGTTGTGTGTGTTTCCCACAACGGCTGACATCTCGCTACGTATCGCTGTCAGTACTAGTGTGTAGAATGTGTTGATTTGTAAATCGTATTGTTTGACACAGTACTTGTGTTCATATGAGTATGTTCAGTTATTGCTTTGTTCAGTTATTGCTTTGACATGTTAGTCACAGCTCGGCTATGATTGATCTAAATAATCACCATGTCATCATATGCTTGGAGCAGTGTTCCATTTGATTCTTCCTAACGTCACAGTCATTGACGTCTCTGGACACTGATAGTTTGTTCCAGAATATTCTAGTGAGTGCATATGACGCGTTCTTTCTCATTTGCTGTCACTGATGAAGGTTACAGTGTTTCACTGATTCTCAGTACTCTAAGATGTGTGTAGTATTCTGTCATGATTACAAGATAGTGTTGGATTAATATCAGTTATTGGTTAAAACCACCTGATATGTATCAGTCTGTTAATTGTAATTTTGTTATCATGCCCTCTCCTATACGGCTTACTCCAGTATAGTGCTGCATGATAAACTGATTGATTTGAGTCACTTTGACACAGTGTAAGCTTTACCTAATCAAAACTGTCAGTGTACTTTCACTAAATCAGCATAGCTTCAATCACTTTAACTGTACTATTTAAATGTATTAGAAATGTCATTTGATGTCAGTGTTTGGTCTTCACATATATGCATTACCAAGTGGTAGTCTTTCCATGTAATATGTATACATGTACTTTATTATTCACTTGTGCCGACATGTTGTGCTAATGACATTTGTTTGTGTCATTCCAGGCACTGTCTTCTCTTTTTATGTCTTCTCTTTTTATATCTTCTCTTCTTATGTCTTCTCTTCTTATGTCTTCTTCTATTCTCTTCTCCTTTATGTCTTCTTCTTAGTTTTTCTCTACATAATATTGTAAATAAAACAACAGAAAAACCCCTTTTGTGACTGGCCTCTATATGTTCCTGGCCTGTGCACGGGAATTCTTGTCTATTCTCTAATACAGTAAATCATCATCATTAGTTAGTTCTTTTGTACCGTACCCTTATAGAACCACTCAGTTCAGGTAACAAGGCTACATATATATACAATACAATAAAATAGAATAAAAAGAGAGAGATAGAGAGAAAAAAAAGCCTAACATGTTTTGGGATCATCCCACACATTCGCTGCATTCATGCATTCACACCCACCCCCACATCCACCCACACCACCATACACATAAACGACGCGGGCACGCACGTAGAAATACGAGCACGTGGCACGTGCACACATCCATACTTACGCACATCATTTTAACCACTACCTTTGCTGACCTGGCTACAGCTATAACAATATCTGACGTATTTCATATGTAAATAGAGTGGGGGAGAGCGAGATGGAGAGATGAGGAAGGAGAGAGAAGGGGAGAGAGAAGGAGAAAGGGAGAGTTAACTCACTCCAGACGATGGAACACTATAGCGTTCCTGACGTAAGGTAGCGTTCCCGGACGACGGAACACTATAGCGGTTTCGACAATTAAAATTTTTTCGACGTTTTCCTCGTGGGGTAACATAACAATGGCAACTACACCGGGCATTGCGAACGTGTCAAGGGTCGAATGGAAAGTTTCTTCTTGAGATTTCGTAACAACACACTCCACAGCGAGCCAACGAGTTCAGGACTCCGCACGACAAGCTAAACTGCATACGTATCGAAAATGGCGTCGCAGGCGATACAAGTGTATGTGTGTGTGTGTGTGTGTGTGTGTGTGTGTTTTAAAGCAAACTAGATCACGACAGCGGCTTTTACCGCTCTGAAGTGATTGAAATGCTTTAAACTGAAGGTTTCGACATTGACGAAGTTGAATAAAGTATCTGCAGTGAAGAAAGGAACCAGCAAGAAGGTACTGATAGTGACTCAGCTTCTGAGAGCAGTGAAGAGGGAGGTGGTGGGCGTTCACACGACGTGACGAGTGGGTTCAGTGGCTCAAGTACAGTGAGTTTCATTCAGTCAGTTCAAGTTTTATATGTTTTGGTGATTTTTTTCCTAACACTAACAAATGGGTCCTCTGCAGGGAAAAGCAAGGGAGATAACTATTCGTCCGGAGTGAGTTTTTTAAAGGATGTGAGGGAGAGGGGGTGAGGATGGGGGTATGAAGAGAGAGAGAGAGAGGGAGAGAGAGAGAGAGATGGTTATTCTCAGGTCATTCCACTTGGCTCAACAAGTCAGACTATTTCTGACAAATTTCTACACACGTCCCATCTCACCTGACCATCCCTTGAGAGAACAAAGAGCTGGAAAATGATCACTTAGTCAAATAATCTACAATACACCGCCGCCGCCACCACCACCACCACCACCATTACAACCACCATAACTACAAGAAAAGGGGAACAGAAAAAGAAAGAAACATCCTCACCCGAAAACACCTTGAAATATCTTTGGTTTCGTGATGTTTTCTCAGATTACTTCCTCCCCATTCCCACCCCCATATTAAACACTCTTAAAGAAAAGAAAAAAGAAAACAGACACAAGCAATCTTGACCTCACAACGATGCTGTTAGTGTTCAGAGAACAGACCGTGACCCGCCAGTGACCAGCGACAGTCGTCACCCCCTCATCCTCATTCAGCGAGGAGACAGGAGGAGAACTCAGGCCCTCAGATGACGTCAGTGATAGCCGTTTGTTGTCCTCCCGCCCGCCCACACCCCACAGGCCGCGTGGAGAGGGGTGACTTTGGAATGATCATGAGGATTAGCGGCTTGGATGTTGTTGGTTGTTTCCTTCATGTTGTTGTTGTCGCTGTTGTAGCTGTTGTTAGTGTGGTTGTTGTTGTGGTGGTGGTGGGGTGGAGGTTGTGGTGGTGGTGATATATTCTGTTCTTTCGTTCTTTCTTTCTTTCTTTTCTTTTTCTTCTTTCTTGCTTTCTTAATGCAGAGTTGGTTATTACATTGATAAACGAATGAATAGATGGTGGAAGACGAATTTCGGAAACACGCGACAAACACAACTGGTTAAAATGAAAGAAAGGGACGTCAGGAAAACGAAAGGTGGAGAGAGAGAGAGAGAGAGAGAGAGAGAGAGAGTGGTGGTTTCATCTTTCAGGGAAGGCTAGCCCCGGGTCCAGTCAGCACACCTGTTAAGCCTTCAGTGTCACCTCCCTCATGTGTTGAACCCCCCGACCTCCCCCCCCCCCCCCCCCAGCCCCCGGCCTGTCGTAAATACAATAGATTGAGCAACACACTAGACGCCACGTTCTTGGCATCGGAGACCTTTTCCCAACCCTCTTGCGGCCAATCAGTGGCAGCCTCTGTGCGTGTGTGTATGTGTGTGTTTGTGTGTCTATGTGGGTCTGTGTGTTTGTGTGCGTATGTACGTGCGCGAGGGTGTAAGTGTGCACAAGTGCCAGGAGAGTTCTGTGCGCGTGCGTGTGTGTGGGGGGAGGGTGGGGAGGAGGGGGGGACGGGGGGCGGGGGGGGGGGGAGGATGAGGTATGTGTGTGTATGCATGCCTACGCTGTGGGAGCAACAAAATATTGGAACGTGCGGGTGTGCATATATATATATATATATATATGTGGAGTTGGGGGTGGGGGATATGGGCGTATGTGTGTGTGCTTGAACAAGTAAATGTGCCTCTCTCTCTCTCTCTTTCTCTGTGTGTGTGTGGTGGAAGCTGCGATACGTAGCCTGGAAATGAGTGTGTGGAGGAGGGGGGGGGGGGGGGGCTAGAGGGGGTGCAGGGTAATGTGTGTGTGTATGTGAGTGAGTGTGTGTGTTGGGGCTCATGTACGTTTTTGTGTATTTGATTGTGCTTTCATATCTGTGAAACTGCATGTTTGGTGCATATCTGTCATGCATATGTGTGTGTATGTGTGAATATGTGTCTGCATGTTTTACATTTATTTGCTTATTCATCATTATTGTTGTCTTTTTATTTTTTTTATTTAATTTATTTTATTTATTTATTTATTATTTTTTAAAATTTCTTATTTTATTTATTATTATTTTTAAAAATTATTTTTTAAATTAATTAATTTATTAATTTTTTTGTACGCTTATAGTTGACTTCAAGTTTTTGCGCCTTATACATATTATTATTATTCTTAGTAGTAGTTCTTTTTTTTATGTATTTATCTATTATTAATTGATTTACTTATTTCTTTTTATTTTATTTTATTATTTATTTATTTATTTTTTGTTTGTGTGTGTTTTATTATTATTATTATTATTATTATTATTATTATTATTCTAGATTATTATTATTATTATTATTATTCTAGATTATTAATATTATTATTTTAATTATTATTATTATTATTATTATTTTATTTGTTTGTTTGTTTGTTTTGTTTTCTCTCAAGGCCTGACTAAGCGCGTTGGGTTACGCTGCTGGTCAGGCATCTGCTTGGCAGATGTGGTGTAGCGTATATGGATTTGTCCGAACGCAGTGACGCCTCCTTGCGCTACTGATACTGATGCTGATACTGTCGTAAAGCAGGAACACCCCACTCCCCGGTCCGCGCCATCCACAGCTCCCCAGAGCGGGCGTGCCGCTCGGGTTTCCTTGCCTCACGCTCCACTCTCACCCGCTAATCCCCCACATCCCGCTGCTTCCCATCTCGCCTTTCGGCCCACGTACATGGAAGAGAAACAACGTCACCCCCTTCTCTTTCCCTATCCACCTCTCCGCCTCCTTTTTTCTGTCACAGTTACCACCAGTGACCCATCCAGCACGGCGTGTCACACTATCGTTGACGATTCCTGATCTCAGGTTTTTATGTCTGTACCTGGAAGAGAAACAAGGAACCATCCCCTTCTCGTTTAATCTCCCCCACCCCCTTCTCTCTCACACCGTTTCCCATCTCTCTCTCTCTCTCTCTCTTTCGTTTTTCTCAGGGACAAACTGTGACCCCTCCTGTACGCCGAACGCTATCGTTGACAGGAAGACAGTCCGCTATGACAACCATTGACATCAGATCTTCGGCGTGAGTGATGACTCCAACCTGCTATATGTCCACAATAAAAGGGATCTGTTCCCATTGTAGCCAGGATCAAGCATCCCGGCCAAAGAAGAAAAAGAATACGAAGGAGAAGGAGGGGTAGGGCATGGGGTTGGTAAGATTTTTCGGAGATTTCTCGGCCATTGGACACGTAGTTTTGAATGTCGCGACTCCCTCAGCTGATGGCCACAGAGAAGGCTCTGATTTCAACGCGTGTTGTTCATGGAGGGCATAAATCGAGATAAAACGTTTAGGCGGTAGGGGGAGGTGAGACAGGAGATGCGGGGAACTCAGGGACGTAAGTGTGAACGAGATGCTTGGATTTCTTGTGGAAATCAGGCTGAAGAAGATAGATGCTGAGCTCTGCGAAGGTTTCTTGTGTTGACGTCTGAAGGGACAGCGTGATGTGAACAGATGTGCGTTTGTGCGTGCGTGTGTGTGTGTGTTTGTGTGTGTGTGTGTTCACGTGTGTGTGTGTGTGTGTGTGTGTGTGTGTGTGGTCTGTTTGGGAAAGGCTTGGATATGCCAAGAGGTCTTTCCCCCCTTGTAGCTAGATAAAAATTATTCATAATAATCCTCATTATACATATAAATGTAGCCAAGCGCTTAGCTGGCTGCAAATAACCTTAGTTCAATTCACAGCACAAGCCGAAAGCTGAGCTGTAGCAGACGCCATTTTGTAGTCACAGCGTACTTGCTGTCTTTCAATGACTCAGGCATAAAGCACGACGCCATTCCAAATTTGAATAACCCATGCCCATTCTACACTGCTCCAAACATGTATTAATTTTAGTGTAGGTATCGTTCACTGTAATGTTATATTTGTTGTGCTTACACACACCCTTAAAGCAGTTAGAAGTGTGTTTGATTTCAGTTAATTGTTTGTCAGTCTAAAGATTTCAGCTGACGCTAAGCTTACGTCATTCTGTCCTTCTCGCCACACACTTGCTGTTCGACCAGTGTCACAGTACGTCATTGGCTGGGTGGAAACTTGTGTTTCTGCTCCACCGTATTTAATTAATATCTATTTTGTCAGATCAGTAAACTACAAGTATTATATACTGGCAGAATCGTCGCATTTCCATCTTTAAGTCTATTCCATTTGTGTTTGCCTACGTTAAAATGATTTAACGCAGTTTGTAATTTTCAGAGACGAGCTCGTTAAAACTGACCCTATTCAGGTGACTTAAATTAAGATTATAAATTCATCTGAAATAATCAACACTTCATTTTATACTCATTAGAAAGTAGGAGTTGAGCTCTTTCTTTTGCAACTTATCCGATGTAAATCGGTTCAGGAATCATTTAAAAATCTGTCACTGAACACCTTGTAAGAAACACAGTTGTCGTGGGATTTGGCCTGATTTGACTCGATCTGCTTTGCAGCACACGTGATTGTCTTTGCAGTCCGCTTAACTTGATAAATTGGCACAGTGAGTGATGAGTGGTCACTTCATACCTGGTCAGTCACTTGACCAGAGCCGCGCTCTTTCTCTTGCTGTGTCGCAAGCAGTGTGTGTGAGTGTGTGTCATGTGTGTTCTCACAACAGCTGACATCTCGCTACGTGATACGTATCGCTGTAAGTACTGGTGTGTAGAATGTGTTGATTTGTAAATCGTATTGTTTGACACAGTACTTGTGTTCATATAAGTATGTTCAGTTTTTGCTTTATTCAGTAATTGCTTTGACATGTTAGTCACAGCTCGGCTATGATTGATCTAAATAATTGCCATGTCGTCATATGCTTGGAGCAGTGTTCCAGTTGATTCTTCTTAACGTCACAGTCAATGACGTCTCTGGACACTGATAGTTTGTTTGAGAATATTCTAGTGAGTGCATATGACGGTTCTTTCTCATTTGCTGTCACTGATGAAGGTTACAGTGTGTCACTGATTCTCAGTACTCTAAGATGTGTGTAGTATTCTGTCATGATTACAAGATAGTGTTGGATTAATATCAGTTATTGGTTAAAACCACCTGATATGTATCAATCTGTTAATTGTAATTTAGTTATCATGCCCTCTCCTATACGGCTTACTCCAGTATAGTGCTGCATGATAAACTGATTCATCTGAGTCACTTTGACACAGTATAAGCTTTACCTAATCAAAACTGTCAGTGTACTTTCACTAAATCAGCATAGCTTCAATCACTTTAACTGCACTATTTAAATGTATGAGAAATGTCATTTGATGTCAGTGTTTGGTCTTCACATATATGCATTACCAAGTGGTAGTCTTTCCATGTAATATGTATACATGTGCTTTATTATTCACTTTTGCCAACATGTTGTGCTAATGACATTTGTTTGTGTCATTCCAGGCACTGTCATCTTTTTTTATGTCTTTTCTTCTTATATCTTCTCATTATCTCTTCTCCATTATTTCTTCTTCTTAGTTCTTCTCTGCATAACTATTGTAAATAAAACAATAGGAAATCCATTTGTGACTGGCCTCTATATGTTCCTGGCCTGTGCGCGGAAATTCTTGACTATCCTTTCATTTAATCATTTAGTTAGTTCTTTTGTACCGTACCCTATTAGAACCACTGGGTTCAGTGCCACGGCTATATATATGCATATGTATTCCCCCCCCCCTTTTTTTTTTAACAATACATATAAGCCGTATTAACATCGATCTTGCAAAGGTGTTGAAACGTATTGCACACAATAAGAACATAACTATCATTTCTGCGAGAGATTCCTTGTTTACACAGAAACTGAATATTCCACTTATGGACGTGCAATAATCTTAAACAATTAGCATGTAGAATGTTGAGAGAACAATTTAATCTTTAAATCTTGAAGAGGATTGTAAATAAAAAGAGAGTGTTTACATACATTATGGAGCTGTGCGGATGGCATGTTGAGGAAATCCGACATTAAATTAGCTGTGAGGACAGCACTGATGGCAATGGTGTGTGTTTGTGTGTGTGTGTGTGTGTGTGTGTGTGTATACATATCGAGTGCGGTCCAACAGTTCTTAAAACCCAGTGTATAAATTAATCCATCAATGCGTTAGTACTTCAGTCAACTAAATCTGAAAGTTTCTTTGCACGTCAGAATACGGTCAAGCACCACTTTTCACCACGTTTGTTCTCAAAGTGATGACGTTTTTGGACAAGTCTACTATCTGTGCATCCACCCTGCTTAAACTACTATTCACCCTGCTCACACTACCATTCACCCTGTGTACACGGCCATTCTTCCTGTGTACACGGACATCCTTCCAGTGTACGCTGTCATTCACCCTGCTTACACTACCATCCACCCTGCTTAAACTACTATTCACCCTGCTTACACTACCATTCACCCTGTGTACACGGCCATTCTTCCTGTGTACACTGTCATTCACCCTGTGTCCACCTTGTGTACACTGCCATGTACACTGCCATCCACCCTGTGTACACTGTCATTCACCCTGTGTACACTACCATTCACCCTGCTTACACTACCATCCACCCTGTGTACACTGCCATCCACCCTGTGTACACTGCCATGTACACTGCCATCTACCCTGTGTACACTACCACCCTGTGTACACTACCATCCACCATGTGTACACTACCATCCACCCTGTGTATCTGTACATCCACCCTATGTACACTGCTATACACCCTGTGCACACTGCCAACCACCCTATGTACACTACCATCCAACCTGTGTACACTGCCATCCACCCTGTGTACACTACCATGTACACTGCCATCCACCCTGTGTACACTGCCATGTACACTGCCATCCACCCTGTGTACACTGCCATCCACCCTATGTACACTGCTATACACCCCGTGCACACTGCCAACCACCATATGTACACTACCATCCACCCTGTGTACACTGCCATCCACATTGTATACACTGCCATGTACACTGCCATCCACCCTGTGTACACTACCATCCACCCTGTATATCTGTACATCCACCCTGTGTACACTACCATCGACCCTGTATATCTGTATATCCACCCTGTGTACACTGCCACCCACCCTGTGTATCTGTACATCCATCCTATGTACACTGCCATACATCCTGTGCACACTGCCAACCACCCTATGTACACTACCATCCACCCTGTGTACACTACTATCCACCCTGTGTACAGCCACCCTATGTACACAACCATCCATCCTGTGCACACTACTATCCACCCTGTGTACATCCACCCTATGTACACTACCATACACCCTGTGCACACTACTATCCACCCTGTGTACATCCACCCTATGTACACTACCATCCACCCTGTGCACACTACTATCCACCCTGTGTACATCCACCCTATGTACACTACCATCCACCCTGTGCACACTACTATCCACCCTGTGTACATCCACCCTATGTACACTACCATCCACCCTGTGCACACTACTATCCACCCTGTGTACATCCACCCTATGTACACTACCATCCACCCTGTGCACACTACTATCCACCCTGAAACAAGAGAGGCAAGGCCTTCAAGACTCACTTGTGATGCACTTTTAAAAAAAAATCCAAGCTTTTTATGTATTGAGTATAATTTAAAAATGTAATGTTTAAGATGAGAAAGATCAGTTTAAAGCAAACTAAGTTCCCCAGCAGAGTAATTTCCCTTGTTTTACTGTCTACACCAAAACGTTTGCAATAAATAAAACTTCCATGCTTAGCAAAAGAAGTTCCTGTTTGAACAAAAAATGATAATAATGACAGATCTTTTGTTGGGTCGAATATCAGATCAAAGTGCCAAGTTTAGAGAATACAAAAAATATAAATATAACAGTAAATGCATTATACTCAATACATAAATAGCTTGGATTTTTTTAAAAAGTGTATCACAAGTGAATCTTGAAGGTTTTGCCTTTCTTGTTGTTATTGTTGTTGTTTTTATAGATATTTTTGTTTACACAAAAGTGAGTCAATGTTTTAACCGGATGTTCGGTTGTCCCCCTCTCTGTGTGTGCTTGAAAGTGTCTGTGTCCGTGGTAAACTTTAACATTGCCATTTTCTCTGGAAATACTTTGTCTGCTAATACCAAATTTGGCTTAAATATAGTATGAAAAAAATCTTCACAACCATACCAATAACAGGTTGTAAGTCTCCCGAATTAAGCCTATTTCCTAATCATTAGCGGTTTATTTCGTGGATGTTCGCTCCGAAATCTCAAAATTCTAAAAACCAGCTTCCCATTGACTTTGGCTGACTAGAAAGTGGGTTGTGTTCGAAGACGACGACTTTGTTTCTCTTGTTCACAATTAAAAGGAAAGAAATACACGTTCTGGACAGAACACATACAGTGATACTAACTACACCATTGACTTGTTGACTACTAACTACACCACTGACTTGTTGACTGCATGTAAATATTCTTAAGTGGTCACTGAATTAACTGAATGAACATAAAAGAAAAACAAGAGAGGCAAGGCCATCAAGACTCACTTGTGATACACTAAAAAAAAATCTAATCGTTAAAATGTGTTCTGTATTTGTTATTATAAAGCTTCGGGTATAAAAAAAAGAAAAAAAAAAGTCCTGACAGCAGATTCGAACCCCACGTTTTCGGGTAAGAAGAAACTGTCTTACCCATTACACTATCGTGGCTACTTAACTCGCATTCAAAAATTTAACATTTAAAAATGTTTTTTTAAGGGCGATAAATCGATTGTGGCATTCACAGTGAGAACGCTGTTTAAATCATATTATTCTGGTGTATCTTGGGCATTCAAAATATCTTTAAGGGCAATTAAAAATTCTTTTTAAGTCAGTGGTAAAGGAGACGTGGCTATCCCGTAATCACACTGCAACATTTAGCTGTTTTCTCTGGATCTAGATAAATGTACAAGTTTAGTTACACCCGCCGGGAATGTAGTACGACACGGTCGATTCAATTTCTCTTTTATATTCATTCTAATTTTATAGTTTTAAAGTTGATATGAAAATTGAGTATTTTGTTAAACTAATAACATGTAGAGCCAAGTACAAGTACTTCTAAACGTCGTATGAAGTGAAAAGGACTTCATTTTGAGAAAAGTCAAGACTGGAAATTTATTAACTCTCATGGTTTATTATTTTTAACTGTGAATTCCGACTGATTCTGTGGATATTTTTATGGCAGTTTGGGGCATAATCCAGTAAGTGATGAGGCGTTCACAAATCTTTCTCTTAATAAATATTTAACGGTCTCCTTCTCCAACTTTCCATCACATGTTATCGTGTATTGTCCATTGAATATAGGATTGAACGGGCAGGTCAACAACTTGAAACAAAAAGGCGTTGTTCGCGTTCGCGAAGAATATGAGCACGCGCTTTGAATATGTATAAATATGTGTACGCAATTGATTTTTGTCCATGACCTTCAGGGCTCAGCTAATAGATCTATAAAGTCCATTCATAGTACTGATTTGAGTATTTTCCGAAAAAGACCACTTGGGCGAATGAACATAGTGAAAGCCCTGTACACTGATAGTAAAACACACAAGCTTTTTATGTATTGAGTATAATTTCAAAATGTAATGTTTAAAATGAGAAAGATCAGTTTAAAGCAAACTAACCCCCTTAGCATTAATTACAGATTTAATTTCCCTTTTTTTTGCACCAAAGATATGCACCAGAAATATTAACTTCCATGCTTAGCAAAAGAAGTTCCTGTTTGAACAAAAAATGATAATAATGACTGCTCTTGTTGTTATGTCAGAATATCAGGTGAAAGAGCCAAGTTTAGAGAATAATAAATATATAAATATAACAGTAAATTCAGTTTCCATATAATTTGGCTTATATATATATATATATATATAAAATTTTGTGCTCATCCGAGGACTCTTCCAACCTGAACACAATCAGGAACAACCCCGAAGATACCACCACCACCACAAAGAGGATTCACCCCTAGAACTGCCAACCTGGACTCCCCCACTACAACAAACAAAACAGGGCACCACCCCCTTGGTGGATCATCGCTGCTGAGACGGGAAGACCTTTGTGAGGATCAGGAAAAAAAAGACATCTGCCATGAGGAACTTGACCTTAAGGACTACTTGCCGATACGTCGTTAAACTCCACACACACACACACACACACAAAAAGAAGAAAAAAGTGCCCATCCCAAAGGTGCAATATTGTTTTAAACAAGATGACTGAAAAGAACTGAATTTTTCCCATTTTTATGCCAAATTTGGTGTCAACTGACAAAGTATTTGCAGGGAAAATGGCAATGTTAAAGTTTACCATGGACACACACACACACACACACACACACACACAGGCAATTGAACACCGGGTTAAAACATAGACTCACTTTGCTTACACAAGTGAGTCAGTGAATACATCGTTTCTTTCAGCCCCTAAGGCAGCACACACTGCCTACTTCAAGTACTTCCTACAAGCAGCACACAGTAAAATGTTCACCCTACACCTAAAGCAGCACCTACAAGCAGCATCTACAAGCAGCACACAGCCCAACAAGGATCTCCTTGCACTTCACATCACTGATCAGTCAACCTGTGTCAGTTTCTAGTTCTTCTGGGAGACAACTAAGAGCTAGCTGTGCTGACTGGTTTTATCCCTTTTCACAACATACTGTGCATACTAAGGGTGCGTTCACGTTAAGTCCAGCCAGTTGCTGACGGCAGCCGGCTGCAGCTGCCAGCAAATGGCTGGAGAGGGAGTGCACATCCTTGTCTACTTTCCCGCTATGTAAGCTGGTGACGGGCGTTCACGCTGGCCGCCAGCCCTTGCCAGCACCTGCCAGCCCCTGCCAGCCAGCTTTTTGCTTTGTCGCGCGCACACAAAAGAAAAGGCTGGCGGTTCTCAGATCAGTGAGAAGACTGCAATTACCACAACAGGGACATCATAAATGCCACATGGGAAGCCATTGCAAGAGAAGTCGGTTCCGATGATAATATATAATCTTGTTTCATTGTTTCTCAACTTGTAAAACTAGAGCTTCGAATTAGATCTATGTTAGAAATATCACACTTCTCACCAAACCAGATTAAAAAAAAAAAAAAAAAATCCAACAGACAATGAACCCCCCCACCTCTTTGTGATCAAATAAGTGTCAATGAATGGGGCTTAAACTATTTTTCCAATCTTTCTCAAAATTAGTAAGAATGTTCAGCAGGTGTTGAACAAAATGACATGCCAGTTTCTTTTCTCCGCTGTAGCACCACTGAAAACATATACAAGCGTCTACCTTTGTAGGCTACATTCCTGCAAATTTATCATATAGCTGATCGTTTTGTCACTTGTGTGTTTTGTCAATGAATGACAGCGGGGCAGCAGTTTGCTGGACAGCAACTTGCCGGGCCCAACGTAAACACTGGCTGACAGCAACTGGCTGGCATCAACTGGCTGGACTTAACGTGAACGTACACTAATGCAAGCTACAACACTCACTCCCCCAACTAGTTGAACTGAAATAACCAATCTTTGCTTGTCCTAATGACACCACGTGAATGACTGACAGATTCACTGCTTAACTCACTCAGTACGGCCAGTCCTCTCTTCTCCTCTACACAGACCCCTCGGATGTCCAGTGGGTGTCTGAATGACCCAACCTTTAGCTTCCGTCGTAAGAATTGTGGTATTCTTTGTCAACATTCGCCTCTTCAGTATAAGAGCCTTCCTCTTGCAATATTTTGATGATGGTAATTGGGGTGAAACGCTGTTAACGTCGTCTCTTTCGCCGTTCGTATGGAGAGAGTTAATCTCAATTCGTCCAATTCAACAATTTGATCTGATTTGCTACAATTCAGCCAACTTGTTTCTACACACATTCTGTGACAAGTTCACCCGTTTACGTCACAAAGAGAAGGGAGAGGGCGGGGGGTTCGGGGTGGGGGTGGGGGGTGGGGGGGGGGCAACTTGAAAGACAGACCGCCTTACTGGGAAGTAGCGACATGCCAACCTTATTAGCATGTTTCGAACGCGCCGACAGTTGTTCAGCACGGGGATTGGGGGATTGCGGCAGACATCACATAACTGCACGTGTTTCAACAGCTGGGACTGGTGACGCGGAGTCACTGACCAAAGGCGGCCGACTAGTAGGCCAGGGAATTTACATTACAATTTGCGTTAGGTCAAAATGTCTGCAACAAAACCATTCTTTTTATGATAAAATAGAATAAATCATACTGATCACACTGATATAAAGTTGACCACTATAGGGGGGCGATAACATAAGTAGATTTTGATTTTTAATGTCCAAAATCGAATATTTTTATTACTTCTGCCTGTGTGAGAGCACCTTACACAAAGTCGCAAGGCAAGCACAGGTGAAAGTTACGCAAGTGCGGCATAAGGGGTCGCCAGAGGAAAGCAATCAGCCGGGTACAGTACATGTGACTGACTGCTGCCATGCTGATGCTGATCTGTGAGCAGGTCACTGCGTCAGACAACTGATTCTGAACAGAAAGCTAGGAACAGAGCTCTTTCGGGTCAAAAGGAAACAAACATTTTCAAATTCATGTATTTTATAGTAAATTGGCAGAAGACGCAAATCCGCTTATATGAATGTTTTCCAGTATCCTACCATTCATGACATATCATAAAGAATGAAATCGGTATAATACTGACTGCAAAGGTGAATTTACGAAGGTAGCACGGGATCATTTAGTTCGTAAGTACAATTTTGTTGATATTTTACGCAATGCACAACTTGGATATACTCCATGCTCCACTTATTAACGTGTAGAATATAAATATCTAAAACTGATATGTGTTAATCTGGTTCGGTTTCAATGAACATTATTGGCACTCTGTCCAGACAATAAATTCGGAAAGTATGGAGGGCAGATGATTGAACATCATGTCTTGATGTGAAAAGAACGGTATGAAATACATATTTTTCTTTGGAAATGAACCGGTATTTTCAAATGTGACTCACGAACCCTGGCGCAGTAGGCCGGGCATCGATTTAGCGTGGGATATAAATAATAATCATAATGATAACAATGGATCATAAATTTTATTAATGATTATGTAAAACTTTGTTGTAACACGTGTAACTTTGAATCCAAGTTACCTAAACTAACTTTCCCGACGCAGATCAGTTTGAATTACTGGATTTATAATAATGATAGTAATGAATCTATCATGCGATCCTTAGCCAATGCAATGCATTCAAACAAAGGCTGTGCAATATTATGTATTTCATTAATGATTACCTAAAACCTTGTGACATATGTAACATAGAACCCAAAATACCTAAACTAACTTCCCCACCCTGGATGATTTTATTTTTCAGAAACACTGCATGCACTCCATTTTCACATCAATTCTCCCCAGTGTTTAACTGTTTAAAGTACTACTGTTCATCTTATTATGAAATGGGAATTGTATTATTTATATCACTTGACAAAAGTTTTCCTCTTTATCTGAAGAATTGTGATCAAAACACCGGATTCTTTGTACCTTTCTATTCGGTCAATCAACAGAAAACTGATTAGTGTTATCCTCACAGTGAACAAATATGTAGGATTCCAGAAAAACAAAATGTAATAAAAGTAAGACTATGAGAAAAAAACCACACCAAACAACAACAATAACAACAACAAACAACAACTGAAAATAAGGAATTTTATTATCATAAGCAAAGAACATGTGTTCCGTGTCTCAAGCACTACTAAACGTGAAATGCTTCAAACTTAATTAATTTTTAAGAAATTCATTCGCAATCAGTGTATAGTTTGGTTTTTCAGAACTTGTGTGATGTAAAATGTGACTGTTCTAATCAAATTCTGCAAAACAATAAGCGCGTAGGGACTGACGTGTTTCGGATACAACGAATCTTTTCGTTCCACACTTCGTCTGTTTTGTGAACTGATAAACTACATCATTTCGTGATAAAACTTCACCAGACAACAAAAGCCAGAATCAAGGTAATTTAAGGGGGTGATTTTCAAATTTGAACTTTGTTGTTTGGAACTTTTGATGCAACAAGTCTTCAACTGAAAGCAGTCTTACTGAGCTACATGCGTTGACTTGGTTCGAAATCTTACGCCAGTATCCGAATATTACTGCATCTCGCCATGTGTCAGAAAACAGTGATTGTGTCTAAACTTAATTGGATGAGAGAGAAATGTATAAACAAACCGTAGCAACGACGAAATTAACATACACAGTTTATTTTCAAACAATATTTCAACCATTGGGTGCGAATGAACATACCGGAGATTTCCGTGTGAAAATATGTACATTTCAAACGGTGTCGGAAATAACACATTCTCTGAATCTGTGCTCAAACACATACGATTGAAGGGTGCTTGTCAAATTGATTTACGTTTTCCCGCGATGAATCTGCATGATTTATATGAAAACAGTTCTAATTTTGTTTGCATGTATATTTTTATTGGGACGTTTACATGCACAGAAGTAACACAGAAAAGTGGAACCGAAAATTAATATGCGACGTCGATTGTATTAGAATAGTTGAATAGACATTTTTACCAGAAAATGAGTGTATGTGCTGCAGAAGATAGATGTGTTGACCACCTGTTGCAAGTAAAGAACGTGTAGTGTATTCATGAATGTGCTTGCCTTTGAATGAAGAAAAAAAAAAAAAAAACCATGTCAAGAGCAACGGGTTGTTTACGTCTGTCACGCGGTTTTTTGTTGTTGTTTTTTGCGTAATATTTCAAACTTAATATACAATTTTTTATTGATGATCAATGTTCAGTTATAAAAACAAATGAATATTGATCAGGTCTGTATGTACTGGATTTTAATCAGGTTTGTACTTAGTTGTTTCTGATCACTTCATGTTCAGACACATTGTCATGTCACAAAATGGCGCCGAAATCTTAGATGTTTTTGATCACTTTCAGCACATTTAAGATGCAAGGATAAAACAGATTCTCACAAAATTGTTGCAGGCATTTCTCTATTCAATTGCAGTCCAGATAACATGTGAAGTATTTAAATAATCATATAAACACATGTTTATATTGAATCAGACTGAGAGACCCCTATTTGTGTTTCTGCTTCAACACTTCATCCACAACAAGAAACGTCGCCCCATCAATATGGCTTCAACCGACTTCCTGCCCAAACTCCCGATGCTATCCGGTGAGGAAAGCAGCACAGAAGTCGATGACTTCGTCCAGGAGGCCAGACTGATACTCCAGCTACAGCCCCTGGATGACGCGACAGCCTCTCTCTGGCTGATCTCAGCCCTTGCCGGTCGAGCTCGCCAGCAGATCATCAGGCTGCCAGCGACAGAAGTGGACACCCCAGCCAAGATCCTTGCAGTTCTTGAAGAGAACTGGGGAGATCAGCGAGACGCCACACAGCTTGCCACCACCTTCTTCAACAGGCAACAGCAGCCCAAGGAGACGGTGACCGACTACGCATCACATCTTCGGTACCTGTGGACCAAGGTGAACAGGGCTGAAGATGGGGTCATCCAGGTGTCAGTGACCATCCTTCGTGACGCTTTCGCCAGAGGTCTTCAGCCAGCCACACTGAAGCGTGATGTCAGGCGCTTCATCCGTGACCACCCTGACACCACCTTCGAGGCAGTGAAGAGGGAGGCCCTGCGATGGCTGCGGGAAGACAGCCACACCTACAACACTTGCCCCGGCATAGACAACACCACTGTTGTCTGCCTGGAAGCCCAGCTGGCCACACTCGCAGCTGAAAACACCAGCCTGCAACGTCAGCTACAGTCACCCATGCCAGCACACGGCCCACATCCTCCAAAACCAGCCCTTCACCATCGCCACTGTGCTGCTGACTGCGCCCCAGACCCTCCACACTGTCTCTGGTGTGAGAGGCCCAGTCACACCGAGGACCAGTGTCGCCACAAGCGACGCTACCTGAGGGCCAGGCAACTGAATTGAGACCACAAGCCTGCAGCTCCAGCCTACAACCAGTGTGTCACTCCTACACACACTGAGCAACCTGGACCAATGCCAACTCCAGCTCCAAATCAGCGATGCAGGAGACGCCGACGCAGACGGAGGCACCACAGCACCACACCTGACGCTGTGGTCCCACGGATGTCCCCACCTATCGTCAGCCCCGCACCGCAGAGGTCCAGCCAACAACTACCTGCTGTCACGCCAACTCACCCGGTCCCACTGCACCACCAGGGTGACAAAGTGACTGACACTGACACTGACACTGACAGTGACATGTGGCTGACCAGACCCATGCCAAGACCCAGGACACCAACCTGGCAAGCTGTACCAGAGCCGCCTCCACTACCACCAGATCCTGCACCAAGGCGATCCACACGACTGGCATACAGGGCACCACTGACTGTGTGAAGAGACTGGTGAAGAACCATTTTACAGCCAGAGCTGAAACAGTGCTATTATGTTATCTTTCATATCATTCCTGTTCATGCTGTAATTCTGTTTTCATTGAAGATATTTCTGTACAATTCATGTTTCATGTTATTTTATTTCTCTTCTTGCTTAATTTAACCTGTGATCTAGCTTGTCACAAGGTCTTAGCAATGCAAAGTATGTTCATAATCTATGCTATTCTACATGTGCGTCTGACAGTGATAAGATACATAGATTGATAGACACACAAATGAATGCTTTCAAACTTCATAGTGTATTTAACCAGATTGGGACCCCTTCTCTATATCAAACTCTTCAAAGTTAAGTTAGGATGCATTTGACTAAGTCCAAATCCATAACTTAACCTGGCTAAAGCCATTTTGAATATAGAAGTAGGGTATTGTTCCTAAGAATGTTGCAGCCACTTCACATTCACTTAACTATCAGTTATCAGCAAAATTATCTCCCTTGCCTGCACAATAATTCTTGTTTGATGCTCAGCTAAGTCTGCTCACAAGAGTTACTTTTAATTAACCATCGCGGACGATGGATTTCAAAAGATGGGGGGGGGGGGGGGGGGGGGGTGTAACCAAGTGCTTAGCTTCATCCTGCTTCAGACAGTGCTTTTAGGCTTCAGATAATGATTCACGCACAAGCTACAGCAGACGACGTTTTTCTCTCCTTACCGCACCCAGAATGTGTGACGTCACTCCGCTTACATCACTTTGTTCTCGCCAGACAGCCTGCTCAAGGCTCGCGCAATGTCGCATTGCGGTACATCATTGGCTGAACGGAAACTTGTGTTTCTGCTTCACCGTAATTAATTAATAACTCTTTTGTCAGATCCGTAAACTACAAGTATTATATACTGGCAGAATCGTTGCGATTCCATCTTTAAGTCTATTCCATTTATGTTTGCCTTCGTTAAGCTGATTTAACGCAGTTTGTAATTTTCAGCAACGAGCTCGTTAAAACTGACCCTGTTCAGGTGACTTAAATTAAGATTATAAATTTATCTTCAATAATCAACACTTCATTTTATACTCATTATAAAGTAGGTGTTGAGCTCTTTCTTTTGCAACTTATCCGACGTAAATTGGTTCAGGAATCATTTAGAAATCTGTCACTGAACACCTTTAAACAAACACAGTTGTCATCGGATTTTCCGTGATTAGTGACGATCTGCTCGCAGCACACGTGACGGCCTTTGCAGTCCGCTAAACTTGCATAAATTGGCACAGTGAGTGATGAGTGGTCATTTTCTTACCTGGTCAGTCATCTGAGCAGAGCTCTCTCTCTCTCTCTCTTGCTGTGTCGCGAGCAGTGTGTTGTGTTGTGTGTGTCCCCACAACGGCTGACACCTCGCTACATATCACTGCACTGTCTCCTTCTTAGTTCTTCTCATTATTTCTTCTCTTGTTCTTCTCTTCTTAGTTTTCTCTTTTTATGTTCTTATAACTATTGTAAATAAACCAATAGAAAAACCCCATTTGTGACTGGCCTCTATATGTTCCTGGCCTGTGCATGGGATCTTGTCTATCTTTTCAATTAATCATATTTAGTTAAGTCTTTTGTGCTGTACCCTTGAATAACCACTCGGTACACGGCTACATATACTTCAGCACTGATACGGACCATGCATTAGTTCAGCTGGATATCTGTACTTTAGAACTGGTACGATCAGCTGTGCTGATTAATAGTTAAAAATAATGGTGCACAAACAAGAATTCAGTTATATAAAGTGATGCATACATATTGATTTTGAAACACACACACACACACACACCCTCCTGAAAAATATCTAAAAGGAGAATCATTTCTCACATTAATGGAGCACACTATCCCCAGTTGTCTTGAATAAGGCTGACTTTTTTTTCATATAATCTTATCAAAAGCTGTCATTTATCAAGACTTTTTATTAAAATTTGCTGTCTTGTAAGCCTCCAGTCGTTCCTGAACCTGAAAATATCTTAAATGTTTATCGTGTAGATGAAATACTTTTTGAGTTTCAGTCATTTTAGTAACGCTACCATCAAAACTGCAGGATGGGACATGCAGAAAATAAGCATTTTCCTGAAAATTCATGACACTGGCATTCAGGCAATAACATTAACAGCCAACTAAAAAAGAACTGAGGTCTTCTGCGTACTATATAGATCATATATGAAGAGTTTTGACTATGAGAATGCATCAGTGACAATTCTACACTGGTTCCAAAATGCCATTTTGTGAGATTGGCTAAAATCGCGGAATTTTCAGAAAATTCAAAACTCTACATCTAAAAAAAATATTTGAGATATCGCTTTGAAATTTGGTGTGGCTTCTTCCTTTATTGCATTCTTTCATTCTTGCAAATATGAGGCTTCTGCTATGAATTTGAAGATTTGGCTGGACCTACCTACTTATTTCATGTATCACATTTCAACGATTTTTTACATCGCTTTTTTTTCTCTCCTCATGATTCCTTTACTAGATAAAGTGTGAAGCACAAGTGAGTCTTGAAGGCTTTGCCTCTTGTTGTTTTTGACTTCTTCTTTGGTTGGTTGGTTGTCTGTTTTGTTTTGTTCCTTGTTGCACATTTTCGCAACTCTCTCAGGATTTCTTTTGTGCGACTGGCACGTGTAGAGGGCCTAAGGCCGGTACTGCTGTGACCGTTCAGTACTGCCACAAAACTTTATCAGCACTGCCATAACTTAGGTTTGCTGCTGTTGCCGCTATTACTGCCGCTGCTGTTGCTGCTACTCACTTACGCAAGCATGAAGGACGAACTTAAAACTTCTGCATGTGTAAACACGAATTTACTTTCAGAGAGAGAGATACAGCACACAGAGAGAGAGAGAGAGAGTGAGAGAGAGAGAGAGAGACAGAGCACAACCCAGCAGACATACTCAACCATTGTTTTTTTGTTTTTTTTTAATCTCTCAATTGTGAAAGGACAGTGTTCCATAAATTCCAAAGGCTGGGCCTGACAATACCATTCACTCGCTGGGGCCCACATAATCAAATCCTCCGCATGGCGCCTTGTTTTCAATGGTCTTTCTCTCTCACCCTCAGTTCAGTTCCTCCTCTTCTTTCTCATTCTTCACTGCAAGTTTCATTCTCACATTGTCGTCACCATCAACTTCGTCGTTGTCGTCGTTAGCAGCATAATTATTTTGTTTGAGAGACGATAGCAGTCATCGCCATTGTCATAGTCGTTGCTGCTGCTATTCTCCTTCCTTCTTCCCCTCCAGCTTCCTCCTTCCTTGTCTTCATATCCTCCTTGTATGTTGCAACTTGTAGGCACTCAGAGAGAGAGAGAGAGAGAGAGAGAGGTGGGGGTGGGGTGAGAGAAAGAGCAGTAACGTGAACAAACTGAAGACTGTAAAGAAACAGCACGTCCGCACTTCATCAGTTCTCCTGACTGTCCGACAGCCTGGCATAGAAAACTATGGCAGCTGTTTCATCAACGAACTTCTCACCCGCGCTCCACACGTTATGCGATCAACATCTGTGTACGCGTGATAAGAAAAGGGTCAAGGCCGCGACACCCGATAACGAAGCCTTGTATTACAGTACAGGTCTCCCCTTGTCTCTCAAGTTGCTCTGCACTTTCCAAACAATGAGGTTCTGATAGGGTGGGGAGCGATAAGGTGAACGAGTGGGGAGGAGTACAGGCTGGGTGGAGGATTTCTTTGACTGGAGGGACAAGTGAAGGGAGAGAGTGAAGGACAGACGGTGTGGGGGTGGTGACAAAGTGATATTGGGGCAGGTTCATGGTTTTGTTTCGCTGTGTATTTTGTGTTGTGCTGTTGCGTTGTGCTGTATTGCGTTGGGTTGTGTTCTGTCGTGTTGTGCTGCGTTGCGTTGTGATGTGTTGTGTTGTGTTGCGTTGCGTCGCGTAGTGTAGTGTTGTGATCTGTGGTGATGAACTGCCTGGTCAGCAGAGCTTTGCACTCAGGACTGAGATTCTGTATTCAGTGCATTTGCATGATATTGTGTGATCTGACAATAATTACTGTTATTCACTGCCGTGTTTCTGTACTCTATTTCCCCCATAGCCAGAGTTCTGTGCAGAAATGGGCCCTGTCTGTCAGGCAGAAGCACCTCGTGTTACCATGGTGACCACAGAACTGTCTGATTTGCTGGCAGGAACAGACGAGACCTGGTTTCTGTAGGCGCCAGAACAATCGGGAACATAACGGATATGCAAACTGTAACAAATGGCTTTACGTGCAAGGCAAGGTTTGGTGTCGTATACAGCAAAGTTTGAAGTATGGAGGGTGATGCAAAGTTTGGTGATGTATAAAGCAAAGTTTAGTGACGCATGAGGAAAGATTCGTGACGTTTAAATGAAATTGGTGATGCAGTTTCGCTCCCACTGGTGACAGGCTTCTCAAGGAGGTGGGGGTGAGGTGGTGTAGGTGAAGACTACATTGTACCACAGTGTTTCCTACCCCCAACCTCTTCCCTTTCATTCAGTGTCGGAGGAACTGATGTGCCGGTCTGACTGCTAGTCGTTTGGGAGTGACAACAATGCAAATTAAGGATTCGGAAATACAGAAATTTTCCTTGAAGTCGAATATGGCAGGGAAAGGTTGTAGCGATATGTTGGGAGAGCAGTTTGAATTTCACACTTGAAAACTGTACTGACACGCGCGCACACACATGCACACAGATACCACAATCTTAAACACTCGCGTGTACACACACACACACACACACACTGCTATGGACGTCAAAGCGACTTCTGACCTGTGCTAGGATACCATTTTCAAAGTCTTTGGCTTTACTCAGCTGGCGATCGAACACGGGAGCGGCTTCCACTCCCCAGGTGGACATCTTAACCACTAGGCCACGAGTGTCTGTGTGGTAGTGGTCATTGTTTACTCACCTTTTCAACTGTACTTTACACAACTGACGAGTCAGACCCGACGGAACACAGTCTGTTGATGTGTGACAAATTGTACCGCAGTAGACATAAATATACGAAAATGTGGAACAAAATGTCACTAATGTGATAAATTGTAATGTTTTGACATTTTGTACCGCACATACCGGTACAAAGTGTCGTAGTTGCGATATTTTGTACCGTTGTGACATTTTATACCACAATAGTATGCGTTCTAAAATGAGACTGTTGCTTGGCTGGGTGCAGATGTGTATAGCTTCAGCTTTCTTTTCCCGCTGAGTGCGTGACACATAAACTTAATTTAAACTGATAATATCTTGAATGGATCCCGCCGCTCAAAGTAACGAATGAGAACAATAAATGCATTGTCCGTACTGGTGGCAACAAATGTTAGAATCACTCAAGTGGACAGTGATATTCGAAAGAAGAAACACGTTTTTGCCTGAAAGCACACCACAGCAACACGACGGAAAGTTACGTCAAGCATAATGAGACCTGTGATTTGAGTGATAAGTCCACACATAGAACACATAATTTACTCACAGCAAACGTTAAGCAGCTGGCTGGCTGATACATCAATAACTGTATAATCTGACTAAGTGTCGCACTAATGCTATGTGTGAAAGAGCGCAAATTTCAAATTGGATAATTTGCATCAATATCCGGTTAGTGGCATGCTGTCGTTATGTGTCAACAAAGAAAACCTTTGTAATATCATCTAAATACCTGATATATCATCATCCGCAGGACATGAGGGACGCCAAGATCATCACCCTGTACAAAAACAAGGGCGGAAGGAGCGACTGCAACAACTACAGAGGCATCTCGCTTCTCAGCATTGTAGGCAAAGTCTACGCTCGGGTCCTTCTAATCCGCCTTCAGAAAATGGCCGAACGGGTTTACCCGGAATCACAGTGCGGTTTTCGAGCAGAGAGATCCACGGTAGACATGATCTTCTCCCTTCGCCAAATCCAGGAGAAGTGCAGGGAGCAGAGGATGCCCCTGTATGTCGCATTAATTGACCTCACCAAGGCTTTTGACCTGGTCAGCAGAGACGGCCTTTTCAGGGCTCTTCGAAAGATCGGCTGCCCCCCAAACTGCACAGCTTGATTGAGTCCTTCCACTCCAACATGAAAGGAACGGTGCAGTTTAATGGTAACCTCTCCAAGCCCTTCGACGTACGCAGCGGTTTCAAACTAGGCTGCGTCCTCGCCCCCACCCTGTTTGGAATCTTCTTTGCTCTTCTCCTGAGGCATGCGTTCAGCACAGCGCAAGAAGGGATCTACCTGCGGACCAGATCAGATGGCAGGCTCTTCAAGCTCGCCCACCTCAGAGCAAGGACAAAAGTCCGCGAAGCCCTCATCAGAGACATGCTCTTTGCCGACGATGCCGCAGTTGTGACCCACACCCAGCGGGACTTGCAGTCACTAATGGACCGCTTCTCACAGGCCTGCAAAAATTTCGGTCTGACCATCAGTCTCAAGAAGACAAACGTCCTAGGCCAAGACACGCCATCTCCACCAGCCATCACCATTGATGACTACCAGCTTGAAGCCATCCATCAATTCACTTACCTTGGGTCCACCATCACCGACAACCTCTCCCTTGACACCGAGATCGACAAGAGGATCGGGAAGGCAGCCACAACACTAGCCCACCTCACACAAAGAGTGTGGACAAATCCCAAGCTGACCACGAAGACAAAGATGGCTGTATACAACGTGTACATCCTCAGCACCTTGCTGTATGGCAGTGAGGCATGGACCACACATGCTCCTCAGGAGAAAAGGCTCAATACCTTCCACCTGAGAAGCTTACGGCGCATACTCGGCATCTCCTGAGAAGACAAGTGACAAACACCGAAGTCCTGACTTGCGCTGGCCTCCCGACCATGTATACCATGCTGAGACAGCGTCGGCTGCGCTGGCTGGGCCACGTTCGCCGCATGGAAGATGGTCGCATCCCAAAAGACATCCTTTATGGAGAGCTGGCCACGGGGCAGAGAAGCATTGGCCGCCCACAGCTGAGTTTGCAAACGTGACATGAAGGCGCTTGAGATCAACACGGAGTCCTGGGAGGACCTTGCAGATGACCGCAACAGCTGGAGAAGCACTCTCAAAAATCAGCTACAGATTGGTGAGGACAAACTGTCAGCTGCTGCAGCAGAAAAAGCGAGCTCGCAGAAAAGAGACGGCAGCCAACAGACCAGCATCAGCATACACATGTGACCGCTGCGACAGAGACTGTCTATCTCTACAGTCACAGGCGATGCTGCCTGGTCAAAGCAGACAGCCCAGTTAGACATTAGGTCGGATATACTCTATCCATGGTCAGCCATGACCGAAGGAGGCCTACTACATCCTCCGAACAATGTAACAGTGTGGTTTTAGTGCACAGACAAACGATCACACATAGCATTAAACATATATAGTGACGAAGAAAGAAAATTACCTTATCTTTGCATCCTTAGCTGGCAAAGGATTAGATTAAAATCTTATTGAGATTCTAACTAATATAAGTATATGTAGGCACAAAAAGTGTGATCTGACAGTGAATGATACACAGATTTGGTTGATAAATATTAGAGAATTCAGTTAGACTGGGCTTTTCATTTCAAAATCTGAAATGCATGATGTAGTGCACTATGTACTGATGCGCGAGTTAGATCAGTGGGTCGACTGCTGAACACGATAATTGTCAATCTTTAGAACTGGCAAGTGGTTACATCTTTATAAATGGAAAACAAAAACAGTCCAAATACATAACTCTGGGGAACACCAGATTCATTAGGCAAGAGAGAAGATTCTTTTCCAATACTTATCACTTATTGTTTCCTGTCAGATAAAACTGAAGACAAGAGGTTAAAATGCTATTTGATAAGCCATAAATTCAAAGGTTTTAGTTTTATTCATTGATTTTTAAGTGTATGGTCATTCACATCTAAGGTTTTTGTGAAGTCTATATATACGACTGCAGAAATGTTATTGTAAATAATATGTCAACCTATCAGTTACAAATGCTTGTGGAGTAGGGCCTAAATGGTTAGATCTAAATGATAAATGTATTTCTAATGTGAAAAAGAGGTAGAGAGATGTCGGGTTCAAACGGTTTATTTGAATAAGCCATTGCCGCTTACGAAGGGGGCAGTGTACAAACCATCAAACATACGAGTGTACAGGGTAAAACACACTCAGCAAAGGAATCATGACATCATAATTCATCGTATCTTAGATCATATGGTTCATGTAGGCAAAGTCAGTTGATAAAAACTTTTTTTTAAATCACCATTTTAATTTTTTTTCTTTTACATGTAAACAAATATGCAACAACAAAAACAACAACAACAAATTCACACCATGTACCATTGTAATAAAACAAAGACATTAAAAATAATAAGTAAAATAGGATAAAGTCGACAGGGCATACGTTAATGGATGAGTTATGCTAGACTCAGTATCGACAGTTTACCCCTGAATCAATCACATCAATCATTAGATAATGATATTTATCAAAGAAAGAAAGAAAGAGAAAGAAAACACACACATACGAAAACGTCATCATACCAAATATCCCATGGGAAGAAGTGGTTATAAAGAAGACATTTGAAAATAATGCAAGTATTAACTACTGGGGTAAAGAAAACATTGGCTTATATAAGGTCCATTGCACACCAAATCTGGATACATAATTTTTTACATACGCATTATGCCGTTCAATTTTATACCTCGCATAAAGCTGTTTTAGAAAGGCATGCAGACCTGGTGTGCATTTTTAAATTTTGCATTTGTAGACATAGTTTGGCAAACATTATAATGAAATCAAATATATTATTATTTTAAATGCTGTGCAACGCCGAAAAGTACTAAACTGCGACAGATATTAATGTTACAGACATTTTCACATTTTTCAATAAACAATTTTTCTAAAGAGGTCCAAAATGACTGTATATGTTTACAATGCCACAAATAATGTTCTGTGGAGTCTCTTGCGTCATTACACAGCATGCAGTTATGTGTATCATGGCATTTAAGACAACATTAGTTGCAAGAAGCCTATGAACGATTCTCATTTGCAGCCACTTTATTTTAACATATTTAATTTTATGGATTTTATAAAATGAACATCGATATTTAATTCATTCGTCCAATTTAAACAACATGTTGGTTTATCATCATTTTTTGTTAATACATCGTACAACAGTTTTGATCCATTCTGTGCATTTTGAATAAATGTTAGTGCATTTGGCATATCTGTAAGTCCACTGTCATTATTGGTTGGTTTTATTCCTGTTTGTTCAATACATTCCTTGTTTGAAGAGATTCATCCATTAAAAGTGACAGAATTAGTCTGATGGTTAATGTCAGAAAAAAATCATTGTATTTCATAAAATCTCCATTACTTTTAAGGAAGTGTTTAATGGCATATTTTCCTTCTCCCATCAATTCGTCATTCCTGATAATTGTATTGCCAGTTTTTTATATTTTCATTGTAGAATACAGGCTGGGAAAGTATTTCTTTTGAGTTTCTAGGTTTCAAAGTATAAAAGAGAATTTTGTATGCTTGAAGTGTATGGGACCAGAATGTATTTGTACTCCTATATCTATACTCATATGCTGGTCCACAACATGCTAAGTTTTCAAGAACTGGGCGCACTTTTGCTGCGATGTATTTCCATTTGTGGTGCGTGGCTTCAAATTTTCTTATCCATGATAGCTTTAGAGCATGGATATATTTTCTAATGTCCGGAATATTTAAACCTCCTTGTTTCTCGGTTTTGATTGAAGTCTTTCTGTTAATTCTATCTTGCTTCCCATTCCAGACAAACGTAAAATACATTTTCTGAACTTAAAAAAAAAAAAAAAAAAAAAAAAAAATCATCAGGTGGATCGGGTAGCAGAATCCAAAGATGAATTAGTTTAGATAGAACAAGTGATTTAAGAATAGCCACTCTACCAACTGGTGCAGCGCTTCTTTGCGACCAAACCTTAAATAAAATTTTTACTTCTGAAAATTTTTCATTATAATTGATTGTTTCACAATCTGCCAAATCTTGAGTAAACCATATGCTTAGTATTTTAAATCTGGGAGGATTACAAATTTTCAGAGTGGGACAACATCTTTTTGTGATTTTTTCTTACTCCCTAACCAAACTGCTTGTGTTTTACTGTTGTTCATGTACAGACCTGATACTTTACCAAACCGATTAATTATATGTATAGTTTGTTCAAAAGAGTTTCTGTCTCCAATATTGAATAACTGCGTGTCATCAGCAAATTGAGAAATTTTGTGTTCAACATTATCAATATAAATACCTTTTATTGTTTCTTCCTCTTTAATCATTATTGCCAAAATCTCTACACAAAGTATGAACAGATATGGTGAGACCGGATCTCCCTGTCTACAACCCCTTTCTACTTGGAACCATGGAGTAATACTACCATTTACAATTACTGTTGATTTTATGTTTTTATAGAATGTGTGAATCCACTGACAAATACTATCTCCAAAACCATAAGCTCTTAGTACTTTAAACATAAATTTCCAACTTAGGGAATCAAATGATTTCTCAAAATCAATACTCAGCAGTAGGTCAGGAAGATTCCTGGTGTTTAAGTGGTTGATCAGGTCATAAATTAGCCTAATATTGTCACCTATGTATCTATTAGTCATTAATCCAGTTTGCTTTTCGCTTATGAGTGTTGGTAAAACTTTCTTAATTCTATTTGAAAAGCATGATGACCCAGTTTTATGTACTACATTTAGAAGGGATATTGGGCGCCAATTTTTTTTATATACTCTTTTGGTTTATCACCTTTTGGAATACATGTAATGAGGCCTTCTCTTTGTGCGATAGACAATTCACCATCTCTGTATGCTTCATTTAACGATCGCACAACGAAGGTTCCAGTCTGTTTCCAAAAGAATTTTAAGAAATCTGAAGTGAAACCGCCTGTCCCTGGACTTTTTCCGTTTATCATATTGACAAAAACATTTCTTGCAGTGGTTTCTTTGCTTTCTTAGAAAGAGAGAGAGAGAGAGAGAGAGAGGGGGGGGGGGGGGGTGACATTCCAACCATTCTGTGCCTTGCAACCATAATTATAGACCCTTTTGATTTTTACGACAATCTAATGTGTCTGAATCACACACACACACACACACACACACACACACACACACATTTCACCATGACACAATTAGTCCTGGCATGCTACATTGCCTTAGTGGGAGGTCTCCGTGGGACAGACGAAGTCTCAAGTTATGAAGGCAGCTCTGGCCAAGTGCGGAACCCCCAAGAATATCTGTCGGCAGGGTTAACGAGCCATTCATCGCTGTCACTCTGTGCTGTCGGCCTGGAGACGTGTCAGCCTCTGTTGTGCACTGACCGGCTGACTGTTGAATGAGCACGTGACCCTTCACCCCTACTAGGTCACCTCGCAGAGGTCAAGATCCTGCATAGAGTTCGTTGAACGTGTTGCTTTGCGAGCTCAGTGGCAACTGAAATGTAAAGATGATGATGATGTTGATGATGAAGATAAGGATTTTTTGTTGTTGTATGTTTGGTTTAAAAGGATGCATTATGTTACACGGAAGGAATTTTCACAACTGACACACACGGTGAGGATGATGATTATGATGATCATCATGATAATGATCTTGATAATGATGGTACTAATGATGATTGTTGCTGTTGATGATGTTCTTGTTGCTGTGGTAATTGTGGTTCTGTTGTTTTTCTGAGACTAAAAATAATTTTGAAAATAAACTCATATACTTCAGAGAATCTGTATTTCTGTTTTTAAAAGCTATATTGCAGACATCGCGAAGCATACATCGGAAGAATATTAACAAAGTATTCTGGTCAGTTTTACACTGATGATTTCGTTAAATGTCATTTTTGAAATTCCAAACAGCTGACTGTGTGAACACTGGCGAAAGTCTGTGTGTGCGTGTGTTTAATAGTTTCATTTGGATGATCGGAACATATTTTGATAAGAAGTCAACAACACTTGTGAATCTATCTTTCTCCCTCTGTGTGTGTGTGTGTGTGTGTGTGTGTGTGTGTGTGTGTGTGTGTGTGTGGTTGTGTGTGTCCCTGTGTCTGCGCGCGCGCGTGCGCACGTGTGTGTTTACTATGTGCGCCCGCGCGTGTGTTGTGCGTATTTGTTTATGTGTACTATGGATAGTGTCTATGAGGATTATATGTATGCGTGCTCATGTGTGCTGAAGTGGGCGAGTCTTTGCATGTGCAAAGTGTTTAATTTTCAAGTGGGTGTAAACTGTTTTGAACGCTTACAAAGCATGGTGGTTGCATTTCCTCAGCCGCGTTGTACTCCAGAGCTGGAGCCTCATGTGCAGTTCACAAAGTAATGTAACTGATTCGTTTTTCGTGATAAACTGCCCTAAAACGTGAGTAATTGATTGAGAAAGAGAGGGGGAGAGAGAGGCGAGTGGAGACAGGAGGGCGGGTTAGGAGGGAGAACGTGATGTTGAAAACGTCAGAGGCAGTTTGAGTTCAGACATGTACTTTTCATTCGCATGACGCCGCCCTAGCTTTCCGTTGTTTGTTTTTTTCAGTAGGTATATCACACACACACACACACACACACACACACTGGCTGAAATGTTATAGCATGGAAAATGGCGCGATTAAGCGACAGTATGCAAAAGAAGAACATGAGTGAAAATGCCATAAGAAACGGCGTATAAATAAATTGATTAATGCTTTCGTGGACGCCTTTTTGTAAAAAGTGATAGTAGGCGAATAGTCAAACAAATATTGAGAATAAAATATATTTACAATTACTTGAAAATGCGAACAATCTCAACAACGTCAATGTATTTGCTGTTGGCTTGAGAAATAAAGTTTCGAGGAATCAATTAATTGATCACTGGGGTGTAGAAACGGTAAGGAAGTGAATGGTAACACAAAAGAGTGTAACACGATTATTACATTATGAAATATGGCGATGGAAACTGCAGCACTAAAATATATGGGAACTATTCCACACTGTTGTGTGCTGATGCTTTAGGTGGACTGGCAATGTGCCAAAAGAGAGAGAGCCAGGCACTCGGGCTTAAACCTTTGTTTGTTTTGACCCGCACTGGTGCCAAGACACCGTGCACACAGAGAGAAGCCTTCCCAGCCTGACAGTTCCAAAACAGATGAAAGACCAAGATTAGGAGAGACAGCATCTGTCATCCTATCTCATGTGGATACCCTTAGGGTTAGTCTTTGTTTTGCTACCCTGTGGTGCGCCAGCTAACTCTTCATGTGATGGATCTTGCTCGTCAGCGTATGTTAGTCTTTGCGCGTCGCTTTCAGAACCCAAACATTTCATCATTGGCGTTCTCACATGGGAGAGAGAGAAGGGTGGGTTTGGGGGATACACTTAGTACTGGTCTGGGTTTTTGCATTTTGGGGACGTTCTGATGTATACTATTAGTTTCGGATGTTTGGATTCCCCCCCCTCCCCCCCCCCCCCCCTTGTACACACGGTTATATTTTGACATTTCACATCAGTGTGATTCAACATTCACATAGCAAAACATCTGGTCCATCAATGATCATCGAAAAAAATCATTAATTTGTTGAGATACAAAGGTTATTTTTCAGTATGATAATACTTATAATAGTAATAATAAGATGAAGAACAATAACAAATAATAAAGAACAAGATAAACAAGATAACAACATCATGGCATGTATTCATGTTGACATAGCTTCAAGGAGCACCAGTTTTATTTATTTATTTATTTATTTATTTTTTAAATAAAGTGTTATTAAAGGAGAGAAGGGTGGGTTTAGGGGATACACTTAATACTGGTCTGGGTTTTTGCATTTTGGGGGCGTTCTGATGTATACTATTAGTTTCGGATGTTTGGATTGGTTTTTGGGTGTTAACTATGGACAATGAATTTGGTTGCACTTTTTATGCAAAGTATTGTCATATTTCGTCATATTTGCTTTTTGCATTGTTTAGGCGTTGTGGTGTTTGCGATTGTTTCAGGGTATTTGGATTAGTTTTGGGGCGTTTGCTATGGACATTGAATTTAGCATGTACTTTTGATGCAATGTTATATATATTTATTTATCTATCTATTTATTTATATATCTATCGAGGGAGGGGGAGGGAGGAGACTGGGGAGCTCATTCTGCAGAGAGGGGCAACAAAGGTGACCGTCCTTCCACCGTAAGACTTTGCATTGACTCCGGTCTCTCAGAACTCTATGGATACAGAAACTTCTTGCAGTGTGCAAAGACTGACCAGGTCCATCAGATGCATAGGACCCACTCCAGTAGGGCTTTGTTGTACACTACAGGTCTACACACTCCGGCTCTGAGAGAGAGAGGGAGGGAGAGGGAGAGGGAGAGAGACCTACACAGACAGACAGACAGACAGACAGACAGACAGAAAGACGCACACAGAGACAGTGAGACACAGACACAGTTCCATTTTTCAGTTTCATTTTCTCAAGGAGGCGTCACTGCATTTGGACAAATCCATTTACGTTACACCACATCTGCTAGGCGCATGCCTGACCTGCAGCACAACTTAAGCACCGCTTAGACCTTGAGTGCTTAATTTTGCCAGAGGACAACACTCTCGTTGCCATGGGTTCTTTTTCAGTGCGCCAAATGCGTGCTGCACACGGGGCCTCGGTTTATCGTCTCATCCGAATGACTAGACGCTCAGTTTGATTTTCCAGTCAAACTTTGGAGAAAGAGCGAGACGGGGATTCGAACCAAGACCGTCACGGACTCTCTGTGCTGGCAGATGAGCGTCTTAATCATTTTACTACTTTCCTTCCTAAGAGACTGATCTACAGACGGACAGCTTAACTGAGTGACTGACTGAGAGACAGACAACCAGCAAGACAGATTAGCAGATACACATGTGATGTGCAGCAGTGAAAAGGGGAGGCTGTGAGTGGGCTGGGGGAAGTGGTCTGCAAAGAGGCAGGGAAGAATTGGAAACAGGGGACCTAATTTCTGACATCCAGCAAACCAGCATTGTTGACTTTCCAAGTGTGTGCCAGACCCGCTTATTTCACCACTTTCTCCCACAATCACCCACCCACCACCAAACACACACACACACACTCCTCACACCCCTGCCCTCTCCTGTCATGTGACCCCGGAGAGTTGTGACGCAAACAGACACATCAAACTGTATCATCACAGTGGACCAACGTAATGATGGAAGTCTCACATACTTCATGCGCTCTGAAGTCGAGACCATAATGCTTTGGTCTGGAAGAGAACCAATAGTGTGAGAGACATTCGCCTTACCTTTTGCATAGAACACAAAGAATAGATCACTGTCGATGAGGCTTTATTGTGCCTTTTGTGTACCTTCGTTCTTTTGTTTATAGTGACTGTATATGAAAAACCACCCCCTTCCACACCCCACCCATGACTCATGTCATCACTACTTTACCTATTTCTCTCTCGTGAATTTGTCTCACGAAAAGTATGAATAAAATAATTCAACAATGTAACTTCTCAACCAGTAAAGTCATAAAAGTGAGTCAATGGGGCTCCTAACTAAACTGAACTATTTCAAACATGAGTTGAATGTCATATAAAACGTTTCCAGAAAGCAGATAGAACTGCAGGTTTTGTAAATGAATGAGGTAAAAATATTTTCAACTGGTCACATTCACAGTTGATATCCATTGGGGTAATTGCATTACCACACATGGAAGTCATTTTACTGTAAATTTTGTTTTTAAAGCATCTGGCTGTAGTCTGTATATTAGACTGGTTAATCTTCTATCACTGCAGTCTCCTTTTTAAAGAAGAAGACATACGATCGATATTGCGCGAGCCATACTTAGCTTTTTTTTTTCTTTGTGTGTGTGTGTGTGTGTGTGTGTGTGTGTAAACACACGTTAGGCAAAACCGCACAACGTGGGGTTGACATGTACGACTGCCCTTCAACCTTCAACCCTCCCAGTCTCCTGGGCACACATTCAGTTCACACCAGGTCGACAGTCTTTAGAAAGGGGTGAGAAATGGGAGGGGGGAGGAAGTCAAGTAAAAGAGAAAGAGGGGGTGGGTGGGAAGGAGAGAGAGACATGAGAAGGAGGGATCAGGAAGGTGAGCGAGAAGGGGAGGGAGAGAGAGAGAGAGAGGGGGAGAGAGAGAGAGAGAGAGAGAGAGAGCGTCTGTGTGTATATATATATATGTGTGTGTGTGTGTGTGTGTGTGTGTGTGTGTGCGTGTGTGAGGGAGAGAGGGGTGCCAAAAAAGCACCACTCGAGAAGCCCCAGACTGACCGGCGGGTCCTGAGGTGGACACAGAGGGCCGGACATGGCCCAGGCAGTGCTGGGGGCTGTTCGCATGGCTGTCTCTGTTGAGTACCTTTATTCAAACTACTCGAGCTGAAAAATTCTCGTAAATGCCGAGCAGTGAATGTCTGCTGTGTTGATGTAATCAAGAGGAATAGTCCATTAACTCCAGCAGAATTCTGCTTCTTGTCTTGAAAACACCAATCTGTTGAACGTGCGAGACGGGCTGAGAAATAAAAGGAATGTCACATCTCTCTCTCTCTCTCTCTCTCTCTGATGCATAGGGTGGTAGCCATATGTTTTGTCGTGAGGGCAAACATCACAAATCATGTTAAAAATACCACTCAGTCTTGACACAGATACACACGCGCTGTACGTGTGTGTGTGTGTGTGTGTGTGTGTGGAGGGGGGGGATGGGGGGCGGAGGGAGGGTTGGGTGCATGTGTGTTTTGTATTTGAGAAACGCACTTGCTGAATGGTGTGTACTGGAATGTACATGCATATGTACGTGAATATAATTCGGCAATGGAAGAGAATTATGGATGTTTATCGACATTGCTCAATGAAGGATTTTGATGAATTATGACAACGTATGCACGTGTGCAAAGTCTGGGCCGTCTAGTCATGCTGATTACGTGATATGGCAAGATACCAGCAGACGTTCAGTTTATGACGTATTTTCCCTTCCTCCTTCCCTCCCTTCTTACCCCCCCCCCTCTCTCCGAGTGTATTCTTCTGTCTTTTTTTGTCTTTAAAAAACTATCTATTCATTTTTATTTTATTTCTTTACTTATCTTTTTGTTTATTTTTTAAATTATTTTTTCTCAAGGCCTGACTAAGCGCGTTGGGTAACGCTGCTGGTCAGGCATCTGCTTAGCAGATGTGGTGTAGCGTATATGGATTTGTCCGAACGCAGTGACGCCTCCTTGAGTTACTGACACTGATATTCATCTGTCTCTTTGTCTCTGTTTGTCGCTTTTCGTCCTTTTTACTCTATTGCGAAATCAGTCCGGCATGAACGTACTCCCAGTTTATACAGGAAATGTTTCTGAAAGAAAACCTGAGAATACGGGCGCGATAGCCGAGTAGTTGAAGCGATGGCCTTTCAATCTGAGGACCCCGGGTTCGAAGTTCGGAAACTGCGCCTGGTAGGTAAAGAGATTTTTCTTCCGGGTCAACATCTGTGCAATATGCTTGAACCCCGCTTCGTGTGTTTATGCAAGCAGAAGATCAAATACGCACGTTAAATATCCTGTACTCCATGTCAGCGTTCGGTGGGTTATGGAAACAAGAACAAACCCAGCATGCATCCCCCGGAAACGGAGTATGGCTGCCTACATGACTGGGTAAATAAAGAAAACGGTCATACTCGCAAAATGTTACATGTCTGTCTGAGTGTGTATATGTCCGTGCCTGAAATCTTATCGAAAGACACAGGAAACGAATGGTGAGTGCTCCATGGCAGCTGTCCCTCGGCTCTACCTAGGCAGGCAGCCGTTGTGGTCCCATGTTTGTCTCCGACCGAGGAAGACACTATATAGGTATCGATATCAAATACGAAGAAATGCCCCCCCCCCTCCCCCTACACACACACAAGTACAGGTCCACAACCCTTCCCTTCTCACACCCCTGCTGGCGTGAGGTGAGTGAGTGTGTGTGTGTGTGTGTGTGTGTGTGTGTGTCTGTGTGTGTGTCTGTGTCTGTGTGTCTGTTTGTGTCTGCGTCTGTTTTCATGTATATATGTCTACACGTGTCTTGCCTTTGCAGGACTCCCAAAACTCCGGACAGGTTGACACATCCACGTTAGAAAAACAACAGCTGTACATCAGAGAGTGATTTCCATGCACAGAATCATGGCCCTCGGGACGAAAAAGAAATATTCCTTGCCACTGTAGTCTACATTGAATGCCTAAACAGATCCTGCATCAGGCTCTTCCAGAACTATTGGTTCCATAAACGGCCAGCAGCCAACACGTTGTTATTCTCTCTGATGATGCATGGTGTAGCAACCATTAAGTAAGTGTTAGTCGATCACTTCTGTCTGGCTCCGCTTCTTTCTAGAAGTCTGCGTCAGATATCACCACTTGTCTGCTGGCACGCCTTGTTACAGGGGTTTCCAGTGAAGTGGACGTAGTGTATGGATGACTGTATCGTGAAAATGGAGGGCAGGTTGAAAATCGTCCTTGACTGAGTTGTATTTCCCATCAGAAGCTACACAGCTACAACTGTCTAAACAAATCCTATGAGGACCTTGCACTCATTCACCAGAATATGAAGAAAACTATAAAGAGCAAAACACGAAACACCAGTCCATGGCTTGGAACAAAGTCAAGGAACTATCTGCCCGACCAACGTCAAGCACCAGCGAAAAGAACACTAAAGGAATAAAAAAAGAGACTGGCCAGTCTGACAGTGCTGAGACAATAACGGAAAATGTTGAAACAGGAAGAAACTTGGTGACAAAAAATAGTGAAGATGAAAGGGAAAAAAGGTTTGAAGAAATGTTGATAGATGCTTGTGAAACAAATATTCCAATAAGTGTGGGGAGCTTTCAAATGATACTTTTATCAGAAGAGTTCCAGTGAACGTAGATCTCGTTGTGAGATATATTTGTGAATCATCTGTACGTAAAGTTTCAGTTGAACCTGTCAAACAGATTCTTGATGAAAAACGAAAATTCCCTTTACTCAATGCAGTTGAATCAAGGTGATTGATAATGAAGATAGATAAAAAAAAAAAAAAAAAAAAAAAAAAAAAAAAAAAGAAGAAAGGGGGAAAATAACAAAAAGCATGAAGATACATGGAGAATGAAGGAATGAATTAAAATACTTGGTTTATGAAGAATGGAAAGAAATGACAGGGAGAAAAGAACGGATGAAAGAAAACGGTTCAGCTGAACACAGGGATACAGCCACGTGTGTGGGCACGTGTTGGTTCACCTCACGGCGTCACCACAGGCGTGGGGTAGGGCAGGGAGGTTGGGAAGGGGGATACAGAGTGAGGGTTGGGGGGGTGGGGGGGGGGGGGTGCGGGAAGGGAAAACAAGTGTGAAGGAGAAGGGAGACAGTGACTGAGGAGATTTGGAGGACACACGTGGTGGGTGAAGAAGAGGGGCAGTTGTCCAAGTCAGGTCAGTTGGTCACACTGGACACTCACCAGACGCAGGTGAGGTCTAGACAGTGAAACTGGACACCTCTCAGAGGCTGGGCAAGGGACAGGAAGGGAGGAGCAGAAAGGGGAGTACGGGGGAGGGGGTAGATGGGTTATGGGTGATGGCAGGAGAGATGGGTGTGTAGGTGGGATAAAGTTGATCTCTCGAGGGTCACCGTACGTTAATGGTGCGGAGGTCTTGGCTCGTGATTAACTGGTCACTTTCAAGTCTGTGGTCACAGGATATGTGTGTCGGGGGTGAGGGGTAGGCGGTGAGAGGTGAGGCGTGGGGGGCTTTTTGGTTGATATCGAGTGACAAATAAACGAGATACCAAGGGTTGTAATCCTGTACGGATTTTATATCCCCCCTCTCCCGGTCTCTATTGCTTGAATGGTGGGCCTGGGATTAGTGATTCGGTAACATGTTTCGGAAAAAAAGAAAACAGGCAGATTAACTAATGAATAAATGAATTAATAATAGGGCAGATAGTTCCATACACACCAGCAAAGATGAAAGGTGCCGTACACTCCCACCCAGGAAAGCAAATGAGAAATAAAGAAGAGAAAAAAACAACATCAAATGGCCAAAACCACGCCGATTTGTGAAGACAGAAAATACAGGATTTCGGATTTCTTTGCGTTGTGGCAACTTTCTCACGATTTCTCCTGATACAAAAATGATATATAAAGCTGCATCCACGGGGGACACAAAAGTGAAGTATCCCTCTGAATCACTACCATAACTTGATGAAAAGATCAGACAAAAAGCAGAAATCATATGAGAGAGAGAGAGAGACAGAGACAGACAGACAGACAGACAGAGAGTTCCTCAGCACGCCACAAACCGCACTGACGTTCCTCTGTGTCTGTTGACAAAATAATTATGACTGTGAGAAATGACCCCCCCCTCCCACACACGCACCACTCCCTCTACCACCCCTCACAACTGACCTGGACCGTCATGAATGGAGATGGACAGTCCTGTGACGGACGGCTCTCTGTCTTCAGTATCAAGGTGCCCTTGGAGAACAATGGACTGTGGCTGTGAATGAAAGGCCAAGGACCTGCCATTATGCTGGAAGTCAGTGAAACGTGAATGGAGTTGTATCGTATGTCTTTATTTAGTATATCATCAAGGAACACTTTTTTCCTTGGGGAGGGGGTGGGGAGAGGGGGGTTATATAATAATGAGATAGCTTCGTGGTTTGTCAGATGTACTCTCTCTCCATCTCTGTCTCCGTTTCTGTCTGTCTCGATCTGTCTCGATCTGCGTCTGTGTCTCCGTCTCTGCCTGTCTCTCTCTGTCTGTGTGTGTGTCTGTCTGTCACTGTCTCTGCAGTCTCTCTCTGTCTGTGTGTGTGTCTGTCTCTCTGTATCCCTATCTCTTCGTGTCATGTATATATGTATGTATGTATGTATGCATGAATATGTGTATGTATGTTTCAGTAATGGTATGTGTTATTTCTTGTGAAACTTCTTTTGAAACGGCATTCACGACAGAAACAGACATGAGTCAGACACGGCAGTGGATTTCCAGATCACCGGTGTAACAGGCCATTCCAGATTAAGCCCCCGTCTAAGTGGCCTAGTCCAGAACATGCCCCAGTGTAATTCGGCCTTGGCCAGAATGCAGCCAGGATACTTTATACGCGGGGTACAGTTTGGCTCAGGCAAGTCTATATCCTATGTGCCATTTTATACCCCCCCCCCGTCTTTTTCTCTGAAATCAGAGCTGATATTTTGGTTTAATGTTTAATAATAGCGTTGAGTTTGAATGTCTTATTTTGGGCGTGGAATTATCTTTTGACAATAGTCCTCAATGCTCCAATGGGAGTTAAAGGATAGACGATACTATGATAATGTTATGGGTAATATACAAATGCAAAGAAAGAAAAAGAAAGACAGAAGAAAGAAAGGAGAAAAAAAGAAAGAAAAGGATAGTATTGAGGACAGGTCTCCACTAAAAGGTAAGAGAGTAAAAAAAATAAATAAAAAAAAGAAGAAAGAAAAAGGCACACACACACACACACACACACACACAAAACAAACACGCACGCACGCACACACACACACACACACACACACACACACACACAACACACACACTCGGATACACACTCGGATACACAAGCACACACACACACACGCACGCACACACACACACACACACACACACACACACACACACACACACAGAGTTGCATTCTTGTCACACAGAGCATAAAGATGACATAAAATGAATGTATGATTTGGAAAACAGTGATGATATGAAAGAAAAGGCTCATGACAATTACGGATGGGAAAAGATCTCTGATGCCAAGAATGTGGCGTCTAGTGTGTTGCTCAGTCTACTGTATTTGGAAAAGCCCACAGAGACTCTGTTCCGTTTTGAAGAAATTTGCGCAATGTTGGTTTGGAAATGATGCCGATATTTGTTTGATTTGCAAAGCATCGTGCTCTACCTTTCATGTTAGACTTACGGCCGCTCCCGCTCTCTGCTTTTATTTCTTTGAGGCGATCGATGGTGTGATGGCCTTGTACCTGTTCTTTTTGATATTCTTTGACTTTTCTGAGGATTTCCGATTTTCCTAGATGTAGGCCGCTCGTTGGTGTTGCGTTACCAGCAAGTCTGTCAGCTCGCTCATTTCCCTTAACTCCTGCATGTCCCGGGCAGTATGACCATGTGAGTTTTTTTTATCTGAAAGTTGCGCATTGCCTTATGCCACTCTGGGCTTCCCATTCCGTTTTCAATTTTCTGTATGAGGTTCATTGAGTCGGTTAGAATCATGACATGTTGGTTTCCGGGCGTATGGATGGACGATAGCCACTGGAGGGCATGTGTCACAGCTTCAGCTTCCATCGTTAGGCTGGAGGTTGTGACTTTGTAGGCAGCATTCTCTTCCCTAACTGTTTTTCCATTTTGTTTCGCAGTGAATCCCCAACCGGATTGGTCTTTGGTGGCTGAGCCATCTGTGTATATGATGATGTCCTCTTCTTTACTGTTTTCTTCTATGAGTAGCTTCACTTCCGCATCAGTTTTGCCATCTGGCCATTCCCGACAATGTCTTCCTAGAGTGGGTGAAATGGCTGTGTTGAATAGATGGTTGAGGTTTTCGGGGTTTTTCTCCCATTCTTTTGTTTCTTTCAGGTCTTGTAGTCGGCATACTAGCTGGATTGTGTCTTCTGCTTGCCCCATCCATGATCTTCCTCGTCCTAGACGGCTGCCTTTTGGTTCTTTGACTGCGTCATGCAGTGGGTTTTGAGGGTTTTCTAATGCTTTGAAGTAGGTCTTGACCTGTTCTAACTTGTTTCTGGCCTGCACTGAAGGAAGGTCAAGCAGGTATCGCATGGTTTCTGTGGGCGTGTCTTTTGTTGTTCCAAGGATCAGCCTCATAGCTTAATTTTGAACTCTTTCTAATTTTAAGAGGTTGCTTTGAGACGGTGTTGTTAGCCCAAGTCCGTAGTCGATCACACTGAGGACGAGTGATTGGTATAGCAGGAAGAGGTGGCGTTGTTCAATACCTTTGGTTGCCATTGCCTTTAAGACTGAAAGGCCCTTTTTGCATTTGAGAACAGTATTTTCCGTATGTTTTCTGAAGGTCAGCATCCTGTCGAAGTGTATTCCTAGGTAGCGTAGGCATTCAGTTTTCTCGGTCTGAATCCCATCGAATGACACAGAAGGTGGTGATTTGCTCGCGGTTCTGTTGTTGAGGGGGCACAGCAACGTTTGGGCTTTCGCTGGATTGATGGAAGATCCTGTGTCTTTGCACCATTGAGCAATATTGTTTAGTTGTTTATGGACGGCTTTAGTTCTTTCCTGAGCATCTTTCAAAGTTTTGAAGACCAGGCCATCATCCGCAAGAGTAAGCACCCGAGCTATTCCATTGTTGTTTAAGTCTGCAAGGCCCTTCGTGTAGACATTGTAGAGGACAGGAGAGAGCAGAGACCCTTGTGGCAGTCCCATGGATAGTTTAGAAGGTGCAGACATCCAATCTCCAAGGCGTAGGACGACGGTTCTTTCCTGAAGCACTGCTGCTATCCATCGTGTCAGTGTCAAACTTACTCCATACCTTAGTAGCAGCTCCATGAGGTGCGCAGACTGGACTTTATTGTAGGCATCTTCAAGGTCGATTGCTACTGCTAGTGTTTCTTCTTTCCTTTGAAATCCTTCATACACCTCATATGCAAAAGCAGCTGCATTTTCCCATGTGGACTTGCCTGTTCTGTAACCACCTTGATTTGAAGGGAGAATGTGCCTGTGTTCAAGATCCCTTGCAAGTTTCCTGGCTATCATGCGTTCCATGAGCTTTCCAGCAATGTTTTGCATGGTTAGGATCCGGTAGCCGCTTACCTGATGGTGGTCCTTTCCTGGTTTTGGTATGGGTTTTAAGAAGCTGTGTGTCCAGTCCTCCGGCACATGTCCATTGTGGAAACTGTTTTGATATAGATTGAAAAGTTTGCTTCTGTCTTCTTCCGATAGTTCCTTGATGTCCGAGTAGCGAACTTTGGGCCAGGAGCTGATTCTTTCTTGCATTTAGCTATTGCTTCGTTTAGATCATCTATTGTCAAGTCATCATCAGGTCCAGTCTGCATAAGGGTTTGGTTTAACTCCTCAACATATTTCTTTTTCTCATCTAAGTTTCTTTGATCGCTCTGTTGTATGAAACGTTTGAGCAGGGCGGATCCTTTTTCTTCGTTTGTCTTAAGCTTGGTTCCGTCAGTGTCTACCATGTCTGGGGTTGTTGTTGTGCACGTTTTCCCTTCCATGCGACGATAAAATTGGCAGAACTCTGTCAATGTTGAGTAATAACTGAGTGCCTCGCAAAACTGTTCCCACTTGTCATTTTTGGCCTCTTGAGCAATGGTTTCAAACTGTTTAGTTTTTTCTTTCATTTTTGTTTCAATATCTTTGTCCGGAGATGGTTTTGTTCTTTCTTTTTGCCAAAGTTTGACAGCCGCATGTTTTTCTATCCAGGCTCTCTCTGTGTCGGTATTCCACCATGGGGGCTGAATAGTTTGCATCCTGTTCGGTGCCGTTCTTTTGTTTCTTCTGCGTCTTAATTTTTCGATGACGGTTGCCTCTTTGGTTTCATACTGAAATGGATCACGCGGTTTCATACAGCGTTTATCTGACAGTTTCTGTAGACTGAAAACTACCGGGAGCTGGTCACTGCCTTGGTGTGGAAGCGTCTCTGCATTCATTTCTGCTCTGAATTTTGGAGATGTTAGAGCGATGTCGATCACACTGTCACTGTCCCCTTGTCTTGTTCCAAGGCGAGTTGGGGATGTGGTTGTTAATGGGCTAAGAAGAATTTCCCCTATCATTCCTTCAAGTGCGAGTCGTGGGTTGGTGTTCCGCTGGTCCCATAGCTTCGATCTTGCATTGAGGTCTCCACAGATAATGACTGAGTCTCCAAGTTCGTTCTCTATTTCCTCTAAAAAGGCCCAATCCTCTTTTCTTGTGCAGGTTCCTGGGTGAACATAGGCATTGATGAGCACGATGCTTTTGTGAATTCCGTCAGGTTTTTCGAGACGCACCCCCACTAGTTCACATGAGTTGCTACACCATTTCTCTAGATTTATGGTGGAAACTTTGTTTTTTAGGTTTTTGTTCAGCATGATTGCTACTCCTCTTCCTTCATTCCTTTGAAAGACTGTGAAATTATCAAAATGTATTGGTCTGTCTGCACTTGTCCTGGTCTCTTGGAGACATAAAATGTCAAAATCATATGCCAATTTCTCAATTGTTGAGATTCTCATTCTCGCGCTGGAACAATTCCAACTGCCGTTTCTAAAGAATTTCTTTGACAGCCGCTCTGCTTTTGTCATTCTACTACCTAAGTACAATCTTTTCCCACCTCTTTTGCCACGCCTGTTTTGGGGTTTTGGGGATCTGAATTTATGTCTCGTGCTATGCAGCTGATCCCCGGGGTGCACGCGAGACGGGACCAAGAAGTAAAAGAAGTGTTATTTGTTGAAGTAGCAAAAACAGCAGCATCAATAGCTTTAGCAGTAACATACTAGCAGCGGGTGGTGGAAGGAGAGAGAGAGGTGTCTGCGATAAACCGTGGGCAGCAGATTGAAATGACAAAAGTGATCGGCAGACGTTGACATCCCCGATTTGATGATGACGACTTGCCATGATAAAACCGCTCTCCCGCCTCTCTCTCTTCTTTGTCTAAACAGCCGTCTGTCTGCCTCTCTTTGCTTCTCCGCCTCTGCATCTGTCTGTCCATCTGTTTGTCTTCCTCTTTTCCCGGACAGTGGAAAGGACACGCTTTCTCCACGTCAGCACAGATAATGCACGCAATACAGCCAGACAGGCAACACTGATTTGCGGAATGAAAAGGGAATTATTCTGGTTTGGGCAATATACACAGACAGAAAAAGCTGAGCTGCAATCATATAATTATTGTATCTGTTAAAATACACCAGTCACACACGCTCGCGCAAAGACATACGAACGTACACACACACACACACACACACACACACACACACAGATTCTTTAGCCGAGTCTGCAGCCTGTGCGTGCGCGTGTGGGTGGCTGACCTCGTTTTCTGAGATACAGTGAGGCGTGATGCTACGGACATATACAAACAAATGCACGTGCACGAGCCCCGATCATTGCAGCAGATATCCTGCCATCACAACACACACAGATCGTGTGTTTCGTCAACACGGTTTCAAACAGTTGTGGAGTTACCCAGGAATCCCAGCCGTTTTTTCCGCTTCCCGTTCCTGTTTTCCCAGCATTATGAGTGGCGTAGACGGCTTTCTGTTTCACCAGGCGACATGAAATGATTGTTTCGAGCGAACTCACAAAGGCACTCTCTTTTTATTCATTACGTGTTTCGTCAATATTTAGTTATCGCCAGTGCGTATAACGTGCTTGAAATAAATCGTCCAGTCTCAAGATTATTTGCTCTCTGTTTTCTATGCATCCGGTTATGGTAAGGTTGAAGGTTAAAGGTCCCAAAGCCTTCTACGGCCACCAGGACAGTGAATTCATGTCCACTGTGTCTGGGGCTCAGCATAGAAAGGCGGGGCACATTCTCCTCCTTCCGCCGTCTTTACCTTCCCCAAGTTAGGTGCCCATCCGCGTGAAGTATCTTTGCCAAGGACTCAATACCATATCAAAACGGGGCTTCGAATGATCACTGGTGAACACTGGATAAAAAGTCCGTCTTCTACCTGATTCTACCACGATGCCTCCGGTTGTGGAATTATCCATGAAGTGGATACAGTTTCTGTCAGTCAGACGGACATACAGATAGTGAATTCATGGTTACCTGCATTGAAAGTACGAAATAAGAAATCAATCAATAACTCAGTCAGTCAGACTGTCGGTCATTCAGTCTGTTGAGACAGGTGGCGATAAGTCAGTGCCTTGAGGGATGTGTTGGGGAATAACGGAAAGGACTGAAGCTGGAGCTTTCACAACACTTCCTCCATACACTGCAGTGGAAAGACTGCACGGAGGTATATAAAAGTTTCACCGTTGAAAAAAATAAAATGCATTTGCCTGTCTGCACAAACACACACACACACACACGCGCGCGCGCGCGCGCACACACACACACACACACACACACACACATGTACACACACACAAACTGTTGTCAGAAACGTCGCCCGGAAAGATTTTTTTTCGGTGGGAGAAGGGGTACTTGCAACTGATTTTCATTTCCATAAAATACACGAAACGAAAGGATTAGAAATAAGACATACGACTATCACAAACCACTCTGCGATTTCCTTTGTGTGCACGCGCGCGGGCGCAGGCGCAGGCGCGCGCGTATATGTGTGTGCGTCTGTGGTTGTGTGCGTCCACATGTACGTGTATGTGTTGTGTGTGTGTGTGTGTGTGTGTGTGTGTGTGTGTGTGTGTGTGTGTGTGTGTGTGTGTTTGCATAATGTGTGTGTGTGTGTGTGTGTGTGTGTGTGTGACAGAGAGAGAGAGAGAGAGAGAGAGAGAGAGAGAGAGAGATGGTTCTTTATCTCTTTGAATTTTCTCGGGATGAAGCAATTTCTGATTGCACTGCACCTGTCAACGAAAACAGGTCTGATCGTTATAGGTCACCGTTTATCTTAAATTTTCTTTGTCTTCCTGTTGTATGTCCGTCTGCGTGTCTGTCCGTCTGCCTGTCTGTCTGTCCGTATACCTGTCTATTGCCTGCACTTTCGATTGATTGAGTAGTAGTCGTAGTTGTTGTTGGAGCAGTGGTTGAATTGTTCATATTTTTTTTCATAATCTTTAGTATGACTGAATTTGTTCTCACTTTGTCGTCTATGTTGTTTTTAACTGACTGCTGTAATAATAGAAAAACAGGTTGGCCCTCCCTGAAAATAGAATGAAATAAACGTCCAATAATCATGCAACAATGGACGGGTAACACAACTTAGGCACCTGTCCTGAACAACGATGGAATGTATGCTGTTGATGCCGGTTGTGTGGAGTGAATGAGCAGGCAATCAGGACAAGGCCAGCCCTGCACACTGTCCTATCGGTGTTTGAAAGGCTGTTGGGCGCCAGTCCGTTAGTTTAACCCAGATACCGACCTCACTAAGGACTCTGAACAAAAGGTGCCTCCAGTAACCGTTCAACCCCTACAGGTTTACCATTGTGTGCTTCACCCCTTGTCTCAGTGTCTTTATGTCTATGTCTCCACCTATTTGTCCATCTGTCCGTCGGGGTGTGCGTGCGTACGTGTGTGTGTGTGTGTGTGTGTGTGTGTGTGTGTGTGTGTGTGTGTGAGAGGGAGAGAGACAGACAGACAGACAGACAGATGGACAGACAGACAGACAGACAGAGGATCCAAATAACAAGGTCGAAGATGAAATTCGGGTTATGGATTTTGGCACAACATGCACAATGAAAGAGAATTCACAGCACACACAGACCAACACCACTGTTTCTCCACTGCGATGATAATTCGCTTACAGCTTAGTCTTTTGTGAAGGACTGTGACTCTCAAATTAGGAGGTAAGATGGCACTGGCTCTTAATGCTAAAGCCTTGGGGGCTAGCTGCTTGTCCTAAACCCCTCGTAGCCGAGAGAATGGGGATGTACCTTGGGCAAGACGTTAGCCACTGATATTTATACAAAAATCAAATTCCAGCCCAGATGGTCGAGACAGTAGTTGCTTCTTCTTCTGTTCTCTATGGTCACGTGGGACACGTATACCATACACCCACACCCAAACACAATCATTTAAAATCATGAACAGTAAGAGGAAGACAAAATCTTGGTAAAAGTCGACTGACATGGGATAAAAAAAAAAGGCGACGAATCGAAACCACAGGCTCTTCTTCATGCAAATGAAATGAGTGACAGAAAAAGAGAGAGAGTACAGTTCAGGAAAGGAAAGGGATGAGAAAAAGTCTCAGGAGATGGCACAAAAAACAAAGAAGGGGGAGTAGAACTGTGAGTGTGAGTGTGTGAGGGAAAGAAGATCTCTGAATGAGGAAGGAGTGAGGGAAGGGTGTGGGAGACACTGTCAGGGACATATGAACAAGTTATTGAAATAAAATAAACAGGGGGCTGTTGAAATGGGTGCCCACTGGGTTACTGTAGCCAAGGCGCATGGAGCGCAGATGTTCAGTGAAGCGCTCGTTCAGGCTGCGGTATGTTTCACCGGTGTGTCTTTTGGCACAAAGGGTGCAAGTGAGGACATACACCTGGTTCTCTGACTGGCAGTCGAAGTGCGCCCTGACTGTGAATGTCCCAGTGGGACCGGTGAGGGTGGTGGAAGTATCCACGAAGGGGCAGGTTTCGCACCTCTTCCGGCCACAAGGACTAGTACCAGTAAGAGAGGGGGCCCAGATCTACGAACAGCAGCTCGCACCAAGTGGTCCATTAGGTTAGTGTCTCTTTTGAAGGCAATGAGGGGTGGGTGGGGAAATACCTCCCTCAAGCGTGTGTCAAACTTGAAAAGGTGAAAACTGTTGAAATGCTGCATACAGGGAGGCTGTAGCTGTGGAAGGTCAGGACAGCTACAATAGAATTATGAAATTATTCAGTATGAATAGATGATAAGCCCAAGAACAATGATACATTGAACGCTCACACGCACACACACACACACACACACACACACACACACACACACACAACACACACACACACACACACTCTCTCTCTCTGTGTCTCGTGCGCGCACGCGCGTATCACGAAGGAAAGAAACAGACTGATGAATGGAAAACAGGATTATATTTTAATGTCCAGAAAAAAAGTAATTAATCTCTTTGTTTGAAAGAAGTTATGTTAATCAATCAATACAGTCGCAGCATTAGTATACTATGATGGTTTTAAAGTGACAACACGTGCATGAAATTACATGAATTAATTAAGAAATACCTGAAGACACACACAATGGGGTTGACAGGTGTATTATCGGAACCCCTAAGTGGCGGTGCTTGACTTTTCAGCGTGTTATCCATGTCAAGGAAGTTTCCACTGGATACGTTGAGTTGATGGATACTTTAGTTTTGGTGGATCTGCATTCAGTGAATCAGATACAAACAGTTTGTACATGTATAGACACTTGGTTCTCGTGCAGTCAAATCAGCAACCTTTTTTTCCCCTTCTTTTTCTTTTTTGCCCCTAGACTAAACCTCTAGTACACTTAAATCAAAATTGTTATCACACTAGGGTTCATCCCTCATCACCATAACATATGCTTTGAATGAGAGACCACGCTATAGCATATAGTTATAAGATAAAATGATGATTAATGAATAAATCCAATATATATATATATATGTATGTGTATGTGTGTGTGTGTGTAGATAAATAGATAGGTGTTATAGTGTGCAGGTAGTGTCACCAGCACCACCCCACCCTGTCTCCCCTCATCCATCCCTTCACCACCCCCACCCCTATCTTCTCATCTCTGTCCTCCCCCTGTCCCTCTGTGTTGGTCGGCAAAACGAGTCCAGTGTTTGCTGATGTCCCAACCAGCCCGCCAGCGCGGTGGCGAGTGCAATGAGCAGTGTGAGCAGTGTGCTCGTGTGATGATAGGGTCCTTCATCAGTGTGTTCGCTTCCCGCATCCCCCCAACACCATCTTTCTTTCCTCACTCTCCGCTCGTCTCCTGCAGATGTTTCTATGATGTTAGCTGTTGCTGCGCTCCCCCACCACCCCGCCTCTCTGTCTGGGTCAGTCACTTTGTCACTCAGCAGCAGTTCAAACACAGTGATGTAATGCGGTGAGCTCCATGTGGTGTTGATGAAAACACGTCGGAAAGTTACGTGACCTTTGATCGGGCGGCTCACATACCTAGAATTGTATTTTCCTGACCCCCCCCCCTCCCAACCTTACCCCTGACCTTATCTCCCCCCCGCCACCCCCTCTTCCCCATCTTACTCTACTTACGACGAAAAATGTTAAGTTTGTCGCCATACGGTATAGAAGCAGGTTTTAAAATGTAGCGAGTCAGATCAAACAGTTGGAAAGAGCGAAACAGAATGTAGTGGTGAATGTGTCGATGAACTAGTTAATGGCGTGGTGACAGAAAAGAAGACTTTAGTGAGGGTGCTTATCCAACCGGATTTAAGTGTGCAGATCCCAAGTAATAAAAACACCTTCCAAAAATTGCTCAAAGTACAGTGTTTATCATGATAGTTTTCCTCCTGTTTATCCAGTACCCATCCTCTTACCACCTTGACAACGCCACTACTTACTACACATAGCCAGGTCTGAATTGATCCTGTACGGAACTAACGTAAAGCGGCAAAATCAGATTTCTTCCAATCAGAAACATATTGACATTCTTTTGTCAAACTTAAACATGGACATGGGATGCTTGGGGCCTCGTCCGAGATGTGTCCACCGTCGAGCCTTGTAGCCTGACACTTGTCTAAAGATGCCCGAAAACATCCTGGATAAGGTGACATTCCAGACAAGAACTAGCACTCTGTTCATCTGGCTCAAGCTGACCTGGACTTCTCGCAACCTTCTGACCTTGGTTCTTATAGTTTCTTCAGGACAATGGTGTGCCAGATGACCATGCATAACGTATCTCTCTTAAGGACAATGCCTGGACATATTACATTGCAGTAACGTGCCTCTTCTTCAAGACATGCTCGGCCAGGTTACATTGCAGTAACGTGTCTCTTCAAGACATGCTAAGCAAGGTTACATTGCAGTAACGTGTCTCTTCAAAACATACTAAGCAAGGTTACATTGCAGTAACGTGTCTGTTCAAGATATGTTAAGCAAGGTTACATTGCAATAACGTGTCTCTTCAAGTCATGCTAAGCAAGGTTACAATGCAATAACGTGTCTTTTCTTCAAGACATGCTAAGCCAGGTTACATTGCAATGACGTGTCTTTTCTTCAAGACATGCTAAGCCAGGTTACATTGCAATAACGTGTCTTTTCTTCAAGACATGCTAAGCCAGGTTACATTGCAATAACGCGTTTCTTCAAGACATGCTAAGCCAGGTTACATTGCAATAACGTGTCTTTTCTTCAAGACATGCTAAGCAAGGTTACAATGCAATAACGTGTCTCTTCAAGACATGCTAAGCCAGGTTACATTGCAATAACGTGTCTCTTCAAGACATGCTAAGCAAGGTTACAATGCAGTAACGTGTCTCTTCAAGACATGCTAAGCAAGGTTACAATGCAGTAACGTGTCTCTTCAAGACATGCTAAGCCAGGTTACAATGCAATAATGTGTTTCTTCAAGACATGTTGGGCCAGATTTTTCATGCAATTACATGAACCCAGAGGGAACAGGATCATTGCTCTCATCTTCGAGCATGGCCTAAAAAGCCCCTCCGTTTATTAAGACGATTCGATCCGCATGTGTCGCCATGCTCTTCTGCAGTCAGCTTCCGTTGCGTCAGGACCGCTGATCTTAAAAAAAAAGAAAAAAGAAAAAAAGGAAGAAATCAATGGTCATGACTGCTGAGCGTGCGTTTTCATTGGTTGTTGATATGGCGACGGTAGACATGTTCCTGTGTGAAGTCTTTATCGGTCACAACACAACGTAATACATTTATTGAACATAGGTTATGAATCAGTTCCGACACCTTTCAACGGATAACTCCTGGGTCTCGAGATTTCGAAGACAAATTTTCTTAGCTCCGACATGTCAACGAGGTACAAATCTGTGATGCTGCATGACGCACATATTGATTAACTGGATGACGGGCGCAATAGCCAAGTGGTTAAAGCGTGGGACTGTCAATCTGACGGTCCCGGGTTCGAATCGCGGTGACGGCGCCTGGTGGGTAAAGGGTGGAGATTTTTACGATCTCCCAGGTCAACATATGTGCAGACCTGCTAGTGCCTGAACCCCCTTCGTGTGTATACGCAAGCAGAAGATCAAATACGCACGTTAAAGATCCCGTAATCCATGTCGGTGTTCGGTGGGTTATGGAAACAAGAACATACACAGTATGCACACCCCCGAAAGCAGAGTATGGCTGCCTACATGGCGGGGTAAAAACGGTCATGCACGTAAAAGCCCACTCGCGTATATGCGAGTGAACGTGGGAGTTGCAGCCCACGAACGCAGAAGAAGAAGAAGAAGAAGATTAACTGGATGATATGGATACTTATAAAAGCGCCTGTCCTCAGTTAGAGACCAGCCCTTTACGTACGCGGAGTCATTTGCACAACAGGCTTTTAGAAATGACTGACACTCCCTTTAGACGCTCATCATTCATTTCCTGTGTCCTTCAGTCAGGTTTCACTCACACACACACACACACACACACACACACACACACACACACGTATATTATATTGGATTTCACAATGAACTTTTGCCAGCGACAGCGCTCTTATTGCCGTGGGTTCTTGTTCCTTCATTATCATCTTCACATGTGTCGAGGAATTGCTTTTCCTCCTTATTATAAGAGCTTGACGTGATACACCCCACTTCCGAATCTTTCTAAATATGAATGAAGTCCACCCCCTCCAAATAAGGCCGACGAGTGACCGTGACATCGTTTAGCCATACAGTTGTGCATACATAGTAGGGGAATCACAAATGCTTAATGAATTTTTAAACATCATGTCAATATATAAGTTAGTGATTTAACCCTATATATCTATTTGTTCATTTATTCATTTATCTATTTGTGTGTCATTGCTGTTCCAAGCAGCAGCAATTGGTCTGAATTAAAAAAACAACTGAAGTTAGTTCGATACACACAATCACTCACACACACACACGAATATGAATGCATGCTCAAGACATAGAGGTTGTGTAAAATGAGACGCTGTTTGTCGATCAACATCCTTTACTTGTGATCTTACACATGACCACTGTACATCCAATCAGATATGATACTGCCGTAACCTGAGTGAATCAGCACTGACAGCTGAAACATTTTAAAGCCCCCACTTTCATTGTGTCTTCCAGAAAAAGCAGAGGTTTAATGGAAGTGGTGGCAACCTGTTTCGTGTGGCTGGTGATTTAAAGGACAAATTCACACAGTTCATGCATGGAAGATCTGACTGGATGTGAATAGGAGAGGGGTGGGGGTATGAAGGGAGAGAGGGGAGGAGGACGTTGGGGGGGGGGGGGGTAGTGGTGGAGAGGAAGGCGGGCTGGAGAAGCTCCGCGTGGGCTGGGGGAAGGGGGGACGTGTGGGGATTTATGGATTTTGCTCTTCAGAGCTGACTGGTGAGCATCGCCCCCGACTGACTTCAGAAGGGTTCAACTCTTTATTCGTGCTTCTATCTGGCTAGGTCTCAATAAATTTCGGGTTTGCTTGGCTGTAATGTAAACAGCCACAACAACTCACACGTGCGCACGCACGCAGACACACACACACATACACACACACACACACACACACACACACACACGCACACACACACACACACACAGAGCGAGCAGACAGACAGCTAGACTTACCCCAGAAGAAGTTTAACCGTACGATACCCAAGAGAGGAAGACGAGAGAGACACACACACAGACATACACACAGACACAGAGACATATAGAAATGTGGTATATGTAAGTCTGTGTCGGTAATATCTATGCGAACACGCTGACAAACGGTCCCGGAGTGGCGCAGACGTGAGTGAGGGGTTGATCTGTCAGTGTCGTGAGGTGCAGAGGCGGCACACTGCTGACTGCCTCTCTGCCCGCATCTAGAACCACCAGCAACACTGAGGACGGGAGAGAAGTGGAAAGGGAAGGTAGGGGGCGGGGGGCGGGTGAGGGGGTGTATTGGCAGTGTGGTTCTGCCATCGATCCCTCCTCAGGGCTTCCGCCTCCCACCTCCCACCCCCACCCCCACACTTCACACTCTTCCCCACTGTGACTCACCGCTTCGATCTGGCGGCCTCCATCATGACTGGGCTGTACCCAGACAGCTGCCAGCGTTCTATGTTAACGTGGACACTGTGCTCTGAAGGGGCTGGTCCACGTGTTGTGATTTTAACACTGATGTACAAGTACAGACATGGCCCACCGAAAACATGAGCGCGGGCGCATGCACAATTTGGGGGGATGCAGGCATGGAAACTTGCACATGCGTTTGCACATACTCACTAACAATCGTAAACACACACACACACACAAAGAGAGAGAGAGAGCGAGAGAGAGAGAGAGAGAGAGCAGACAGACAGACAGACACACTCTCTCTCACGTGCATCCCCCCCTCCCAGCCTCCACACGGATCAACCGTTTGGCGGTTTGCAGAAGTGATGGGTGTTAACTTGGTTAGATTTATTGCAACTAAAGAAAAAGGGACTGATAGTTTTTCAGTTTGAAATATCGGAGGCTGTGATGTTCACCTTCATCCCGACAGCACAGAATGTTGACAGCTTCCCCCCCTTCTGCACGTGCAATCCGTCAAGACACATCTGTTTATCTTGAGCTGGAAGAAATTGATGTCAGCTGTCTAGACAGGACCAATCAGATTTTTTCGTTAACGTGAGTGACTGATTGCTTGCTTAATTGACAGAAAGACTGACAGACAGACAGACAGACTGACTGACTGATTGATTGATTGATTGATTGCGCTATCGAATAATGATGTCTTCACCAGTGGGAAAAGGTTTCGTGGCAAACGGTCTCTCCCACCCCCAGGGGATAAGTTGACTCAGTCCTTCGCTGCGACAGACACACTGTCTTGGGTGAGCAGGGTGGGAACGAGGGAGTGGGGCGGGTTGAGGGGGAGGGCATCGGACGGGGGAAGGGAAGGGGGCAGGTGCAGCATCGTGGAAGCTGGGTGAAAATGAAACCGAATAAATGAATGAATAGATAAATAATTATATAAACGAGTAAATGAATAAGTAATACATAAATATGTAAATAACATAACAGATAAAAAAAATCAATCGACTTAAGCTAAACATCAAAGAAAAAAAAAAGAGACAAAGAAAGACGGAAATAAAGAAAGAACGGTAGCGAGAGAATGCGAATGCGAATGCGAATGTTTTATTCATAATAGGCCATAGCCCCTCATGAAGGGGGTGGTGTGAAAACATTGAATCAATCGTACATCACATTTAACACTGAATTCAACAAACAGAATTACAATACGCGTTACTCACTACAGATAGAACGAATCTGAAACGCCTTATACAAATATATTGCAAAACGTTTGACAACATTCTCATTCACAGATGCTAATAGCAGTGCAAGTTTGAAAACAGAAGGTTGTCTGTAAAACTTTTTAGGAATTAATTGTTCTCTGAGATCATCCAAGGCAGAACAGCAAAATACAAAATGAACTTCACTTTCTCGTGCATCATTACATAATGGACACACAAGTTCACTTTCATTATGTGTTCTATAACGAAAACGATGAACAGTTATATCAGATACCCCAAATCTAAATCTTGTCATAATAATTTTTAAGTGCTTATCCATTTTCATTGACATATATGTCGGCATGCAGTGCAGTGAGTTGAAATGTCGATACAAATCAAACCTGTTACTGTCCTGAATGTGGGCACCCCACTCTTGCCATCTACAATCAATAAGTCTTTCTCGAAACATATTTAAAAATGCACTTACATTTCCAACGCCTTGGTTGATCCACGCATACCCGAAACCTAATTCGCATAATTTTACTTTTACTTTAGTTGCCCAGTTTACCTTGCCTCTAGCATCTAGGTCATATAACATTTTATATGCTTTCTTTGGTAGTCTTATATCTTCCATTTCAATCAATTTTAACCAATATTTTATACATCTTACTGCTGAGTTTATATATATTGGATACCTACATGTTTCACCATAAACTAAGTCATTTGGCGTTTGTATCGATACATCTAAGAATTTCTTCAGGGCAAATAAGTGGACTTTTTCACAATGTATTGAAGCGTTATCTAAGCCCCATACCTCAGCACCATATTGAACAATCGTTTGTACTTGTGAATCAAAAAGTTTGATAAACACTTGGAAAGACTGATTCCCTAAATTTGACAATTTCTGCATTATACATAACATAGCATGATTTGCTCTGCTCGCTAGATCTTTACAAGTTACTGAGAAGCTTAATCGTGTTGAAAAATATATTCCTAAGTATTTGTATACATTTACAACAGGTAGAATAACTCCATTATAAAACCATCGTTCCCTGGCTCCTAAATATCCACCTTTTCTAAACACAATTATATTACTTTTAGTCATATTTACTTTTAACTGAAGTGAGGAAGCAGCCCGATGTAAACTATTTAACTGTGTTTGAAGGCCAATAACCGTTTCAGACAACAAAACAACATCATCTGCTAAAAGTAAAATAAACAACTGTAAGGACTCTGTTGTGAATTGTGCACCATGTCTTCCATTATCGATAACCTCAGATGTCAGCTCATTGATAAACAAAGAAAAAAGAATGGGACTACATACATCGCCTTGTTTCACTCCTCTTGTACACTGAATATAATCTGTCATGTTTCCGCCGCTTCGAACCCTAGCCTTCACACTGCCATACATACTCATTACACATCTAAATAATTTACCCCTAATCCCATTTTTTAACATAATAGGCCACAGAATACTTCTATTTACAGAATCAAAGGCTTTTTCGAAATCGATAAACGCAACATATAATTTACGGTTCAGAGTAAAAATGTGATCTACCGTAGAGTAATTCCGTTTGAATCCTGCCTGGTATTCACCAGTAATATTGTTTTCTTCCACCCATTCCTGTAGTCTGCAGTTTATGACAGTACTATAAACTTTACTAGCTGCATCACTAAGGGATATGCCTCGATAATTATTCGGATCATTTACGTTACCTTTTTTTATAAAGCGGCAGAATGATTGATTCAGTCCATTTTTCAGGATAAATTCCATGATCAAAAAGAGAGTTGAAAAAAACTACGAAGAAATCTAGCACAATATCTGTTTTACAACCATATTTTAAAAGTTCACCAATAATACCATCCGGTCCAGCAGCCTTACGATTTTTTATCTTCCTAATAGCAAATAACACTTCCTCCTTAGAAATTGGACGGTTTAAATTACTCTCTTCGTCGTCTTCTTCACTTCCCTCATGCACTATTTTGTCAAAAGTAGTGTCTTTTGTAAGAAGTGCTTGAAAGTGTTCGAACCAGGTATCAATACTAATATTATTTACCGGTTGCTTTCTTTTCATAGAAATCTTGTGTACAGTATCCCAAAACCGTTTCTGACTCTTAATCGATAGTATCAATTCATTAAGAAGAGCATCATTGAATCGTTTCTTTTTCAGCTTTAGCATATTTTTGTATTCACGCCTTGCCCTACAGTAACAATCACGATCTTTGACATCTAACGTACGTTTGAATTTATTCAATAGTCTACGAACTTGCTTTTTATGAGAACGACACTCTGCATCAAACCAGTCTTGATCTTTATACTGTTTCTTACAATTTACCTGTTTTTTCATGCACAGTGCAGCATCTTTCAGACACACATTAAAAGCATCTAATGCATCGTTCACATCAACTTCAATCAGACTAATCGCTAAGGCCACGGTAGCGAGAGAGAGAGAGAGAGAGAGAGAGAGAGAGAGGGCATTGTTCACCAAGAAAATTAGAACATACTGATCAGCCAAACAGATTAATAACTGAGTAAATCATCGACCCGTCAAACAGATAAATAAATACAGCAAATAAACAAGAACCAACATATCACCTAGAAAATATCAATAGACAAAATTTAATACTCTACCAATTAATCAATTGAAATTTTGTTTAAATAAACAACTGAGGAACACAATTATATCCATCAAACAAAATGACCGAATAAAATGTGTGGACCGTATTCTCTGGAGAGCTTGATGACAAATGACATATACCCCCCCCCCTCCCCTTCACCTTTCTCTCCTCTATCCCTGCTTACCTCGCCACCCACCGCTCAGTATGTTCTTCCTGGTAGGACGTGTGGGCTGCCGGTGTAGTACCGGAAAATGACCCCCAGCACGGTGTGCTCCATGGAGTGGGCCCTGAAACACTTCCCTTGAGGTTATTTCGGGACAGGTCTGATTTTTCACTCCACCTCCTGCCCCAGTTTACCTCTAACCCCTTCTTCCACTGGAAAATCTTTATTTTGCAAACTACGCATTTTGAACGTCGCATATCATGACACTTACAAGGCAAGATGCCAAAAACATTCACGGAGTCTTCTAGGCTGATAACCCCCTTCCAAACAATATCCCTTTCCATCCAACGGCTGAGCAGTAACACGCATTATTGAAACACACACACACACACACAAACCGCATTCTGCAAAGAGGTGTCTGTCTGGGACAGAACTAGAAAGACTCCTTCACCTGTCCCCAGAAGACTCCACGTGAGTTATTTCAGGACCAGCGTAACGTAAATGCCCCAAATGACTCCCCTGGAGTTTATTTTATATTATTTTATTTTAGGCTAGTCCTGAGTCTACTCCACTCGCGCTTATGTGAGTTAACCTGGTAGTGCCCCAGAATGACCGATGGAGTCGAAATGATACCTACTCAGACAAACTCACTATGGAGTACCGTCCTGTTTCCCCCCAGATGTATACCAGTATATGCTTTCTGATTTACACTTATAATCCACGGAAGATGAATCATTTCAGGCTACATCTATACTGGAGTCATTTCAGGCCTATTCCAGAAAAAAACTCCATGGGGTTGATTTGAGGGTAGGGGCATTCTACGGCGTCACACCGGTTCCCGATTTTTGGTTTTGAATGCCTGTTATTGTATACAAATTTGTGTATTGGGAATAATTATGATCTCGAGAGAGGACGACAGATAATGGGAGAGACAGAGTGGGGTGGGAGAGAGAGAAGGAGAGAAAGAGAGAGAGAGAGAGAGAGAGAGAGAGAGAGGGGGGGGGGGGGGAGGAAGAGGAGAAAGAGAACGGAGATAACCTGGAGTCTGCACTAGCATTATACCCGTGGTTGGGAATACACGATCAAAATCTGTTTACTGAATGCACCTCTCACATAATGTGAAACCCCACCCTCAAGAAAAAAATAAAGAGAGAAGCAAAATATATCGTTGGCAATATGGAAAGTGAGGATACATTACCATTCCATGTTCCCATTTGTAGATTTAAGAATGGAACGCCGTTTCTGGTGCATACAAATCGTTCCACTGCCTGCTTCTGAAGGGAATCTATAAAAGAATGAAATTATCACGATGTCCCAAGCTCCATTACCTCCCCATTACCTCATCAAAAACTTTCACCGAGAAGCAGGCACCAGTTCCATTTCTTGACGTTGAAACTGCTGTGCGCATGAAACCCTGCTCAGGAAATGTCACGGTAGCGTTCAAATGGAATGTCAGCATGAACAGCAAAGCAATGGAGTGGAATGAACGTGCATGGCACGCGCTCACCCGAACCACGTGAACTTTCGGGAACGATGAGTTTTCAATATGTACCGTCTTTAGACTTCCTTCAAAATACATGGCAATAACATTTCCGTTGCCACGAGACAAGAAAAGAAACGCAAGCGAACATAGTGACTACCCACATTTACTTCCTGATTGACTGCAACCGCAAAATAAAATAAAGAGAATAAACACGAATACCAATATGTGCAGTATAAATGAGACTTGCTTTACCTCTCTGATTCAGAACAAGTTCAGATATTTGAATGGTTCCTTGTCTAATGTTGAATCTTTTTAATCACTTTGTCAAAATGTGGCCGTGTCACATTTCAGTCTCATGTATGATAATGGTATTGCAACCATTATGAGAAGCCATATTCAGGATATATATATCTTCAAACTCCTCAATTATACATCATTTGAGGGTGTAGCATTAAGGGTTGAGTGCAATAGTTCCGTGTGCCATATTATATGCATATATAGAACCCCACCTAGTCGACACAATAAATGTAACACCCAGACTTTTATTACTGAGTTTTCTAATCTCCTGGATAAATACAACCTGGAAGCAGGAGACTTAGTTTTAACTGGCGATTTTAACCTTCATTATGAACAGACCAGCAGTTCAGATATACTACGGTTGAGTACTCTACTTCACGACCAAGGGTTAAAACAGCTAATATGTGAACCATCCCATAAACATGGTCACACTCTCGACTGGCTTGTGGTTCGAGAGAACATTTACACCCCCCAGTTTGAGGTCATAGACTTGGCTCTTTCTGATCACATGGCAATTCTTTATGACATCCCCTTTAAAAGACTGAAGCGACCAAAACGTTTTGTTGATCATGGAACACAAAGATGATTAACCTTGAGGTATTCCAGGCTGACATCAAATCCTTCATGGATGGGACTGACTCGAGCCCATCTCCTCTGACAATATTCAACACCGGTCTCCGTCAGATACTGGACAAGCATGCCCTTCTCTCCACTCGCCTTGTTACTGACCGTCCCCCTCTGCTCCCTGGATGACTGATGAACTGAGGGCCGCCAAGCGTCGAGAACGACAGGCCGAGCACGTCTGGCGCTCCAACAAACTGACTGTCTCCAGGCACATATATGTCAAGGAGCGTAAAAAACTGAATGACATGCAGACAGCTGCAAAGCGTCAACATTTCAGCGCCTCCATCAGTCAGTGTTCCACGTCCAAACAACTCTATGCTGTATCAAACCAGCTCATTGGCAAAAATAGAGAACTGTTTCTGCCAAAAAACATTCCTCCTCAGGATCTCCCTGATGCCTTTAGTAATTATTTTAATGAGAAAATTGTAAACATCCGACAAGAACCGGATGCTAGCCCACCAGATGACCGATTTAATGATTTTAAAGGAAATTTAATGACATGTTTTAGACCTGTCTCTGAAAAAGCTGTAAGAGATTTTATTCTCAAATCTCCAAGTAAGAACTGTGATCTTGATCCATTGCCCACTAACCTTTTCAGATTATGTCTTGATGACCTTCTCCCCTTGATCACCAGAATTATTAATCATTCTCTAGAGTCGGGCACTGTTGATGATTGTCTTAAATTGGCCATTGTCACCCCTCTTTTGAAAAAGCACAATTTGGACACAAATCAGCTAAAGAACTATAAACCTGTCTTTCTTTCATTTTTAAAATCACTGAAAAAGTTGTGTTACATCAGCTCCAGGAACATCTTGATGAAAACGGCCTGCTTGAAACTTGTCAGTCAGCTTATCGGAAAAGCCATAGCACAAAAACAGCCCTTCTTTCGGTCACAGATAGTCTCCTCTCAAGCACAGACAAAAGACTTACATCTGTAGTGGCTTTTTTTTTTTTTTTAATCTGTCAGCGGCATTTGATACAATTGCCCACCAAATTCTTATCAATCGTCTTAGCACTACCTTTGGCATTAAATCTACTGCTTTAAAATTGTTTTCTTCATATATTTCAAATCGTGAACTCAAGGTTAAAGTAAAACATAGCACCTCTAAAATCATTCCTCTTGAGTTTGGTGTCCCTCAGGGATCAGTCTTAAGGCCTATCTTGTTCACTTTGTACACTCAACCTTTGTCTGACATCTTCAAAGGGCACTCATTTGGTTACCATGAATATGCAGATGACACAGAATTACAAAACGCCGCTCCACCATCTGATTTTAAAACAGTCATTACTGAATCGGAAGCTTGTGTAGCTGATGTAAAAACATGGAAGGACAAAAACAAGCTAAAGCTCAATGAAGACAAAACCGAACTCTTAGCCGTAGGAGACCTAACTCGTCTTAAGACAGCAGAAAAGGACCCAGTTACGTTTGGCCCTGCTTCAGTAGCATTTCAAACATCAGCCAAATACCTGGGTGTATATCTCGATTAAACCTTGACTATGAACGACCAAATTTCATTCTTGTGTCGCTCATGTAATTTTCATCTCCGAAAGCTAGCCTCAGTCAGACCCTACATAACAGAGAAAAATATGGCTAAGTTGGTTTCCTCATTTGTCCTGTCCAGTCAGGATTACTACAATTCCACTCTTGCAGGTTTACCATCTTCCTCCATCAACAGATTACAGAAAATCCAGAACAATGCTGCACGACTGGTTCTCGCTAAAATTAAATCTGATCATGTTACACCTCTGCTGAATCAGTTACACTGGCTTCCAATTGAGTCCCGCATTCACTATAAGTTAGCAACACTCGCCTTCAAATATTTTGGCAAGTCTCTTCCATTGTATCTCTCCTCTGTATTGGAAACATATGAACCGCACAGAACATTAAGATCCAGTTCTGAAAAGCTGCCAAGGACTAATCTGAAATGCGCTGGAAATAGGTCTTTCAGAGCTCAGGTTCTCCAAGTGTGGAACTCTCTACCTTCATCTCTTAGAAATTCCTCTGATCTACATTCCTTTAAGTCAGATCTGAACACTTACCTTTTTCGTAAGCACTTTTGTTCTGGGCGGAATGGTTAAACCAGGGTATGCTTGTTGGCAAGTATCTTTGTGCTAGTATTTTTACAGTCCTGTTTTAATGCATTGTGTATTTTATGTAGTTTCGGTCTTAGATGTGATGTCATTTTTTCTATCTGGTTATTTTGAATGGGCGTGTGTGTGTGTGTGTGGCGGGGGGGGGGGGGGGGGGGGGGTGCGTGCGTGTGTGTGCGTGCGTGCGTGCGTGCATGTGTTTGTGAGGTTACAATGCTCTGGTACGCGTGTGTAAGTGTGTAGGCATGTTAGTGTGTCCGAACAGAATTCTATGTTAGAAACTAAGAAATATTTTAATTCTTATGCAATATTGTTTTTGTGTGTGAGTGTGTGGGTGTGTGGGTCTGTAAGGGAGAGACATTTATGTATCTGTGTGTGTGTGTGTGTGTGTGTGTGTGTGTATGTGTGTGTGTGTCTGTGTGCGTGTGCGTGTGTGTGTGGGTGTGTGTGTCTGTAAGGGAGGGACATTTATATATCTCTGTGTGTGTGTGTGTGCGTGGGTGTGTGGGTGTGTTCTATAAAATGCATTTTGTTTTAATCTAAGCCTTATTTATTTCATAGCTTTTATAGTCTTTAGTGTGCTTTTGCATTCATATGAACACACTGGATGTTTTCCATTGTCAGATAGCGGTTGATAGGTCTTTTAAGGCATGTTTATAGTCAACTATGATGTAAGGCGCTTTGAGCAGCATTGGTGCTGGATATCGCGCCATAGAAAAACTATGTATTATTATTATTATTATGATACCATCCCTCTTTTCCCATGTCATCTCCACGTGGCTGTCTGTCTTTCTGCCCGTCTCTCTCTTCTTTCAGTCCCTCACAAAACCAAGAGAGAAAAACAGACAGAGAGACGGTGAGACACACACATGCACACATAGACACCCACTCTCTCTCTCTCTCTCTCATACAAACACACACACACACACACACACACACACACACACACACACACACACACACACACACACACACACACACACACAGAGAAAGAGAGAGAGACTGGACACTGGAATTATTTATTGTCATTGCCAAGAAAGGTCTTTTGACAAAGGGGCTATGATGGAAGCGATGTCAACATTTATCTATAGAGCACTGTATGAACAAGAGAGAGGAGGGGGGAGGGAGAGAGAAGTATGTGCTCTCATTCCTCTTGCAGGCAGAATATGATCGGTACATACATTGTAAAGTTGCAAGTCTTTCCCTCGATTTCTACATGTGGTTTCGCTTCCAGTCACCAGGAGAATAAACCAAATTAAATTTGAAACAGTACAGCAGATCACACGCCACAAACAAATATGGGGAGATCATCATGACATACTTTTTTCCCCAAAACAGAATCAAGAGAGATATACCATTACAAATGCACACAGTGTGATTCTCTATACACCCCTCAGAGTCCACCACGACACAGCAGGCCCATAACGCCACCTCACCCTCCATCTTCCCACTGCCCAACCCTTCCCCTGAGCCACACACACGGACCGACTCCACTAAAGCTGATGACTCTCCGCAACAAGACACATGATGGGATCATTGTCAAGATAGTTCATGTGTGTTTGAATGCATATTTGCATGTATGTACGCATTGTGTTTATGTGTGTGTATAGTTTGTGGTACATTTTGGTGTTTTGCTACCTGGGCAGTACCCTATGCAGCAACGGAGCCCTTGATGCAGAAGTGACGTTGCGCATCGCCAAGGCCAGTTCCGCCTTTGGCAGACTCAACAACAGGCTGTGGAACAACAAAGGAATCAGGTTCAGCACCAAAATCAATACCTACAGAGTTGTTGTGCTGACCACCTTGTTGCACTGCTGTGAAACATGGACAAGTATCGCCGTCACATTCAACAACTTGAGCGGTTTCACCAGAGATGCCTACGAAAGATCCTCGGCATAAAGTGGCAAGACAGGGTCTCCAACCTCCAAGTTGTCTGCATGATCCCGAAGATGCTCTTCTATGGCCAGCTGAAGGAAGGCCACCGCGAACTTGGAAGACCCTGCAAGCGCTTCAAGGACACCTTGAAAAAACCCTCAAAGCCTGTGACACAGACATCGCTTCCTAGGAAACTGATGCCTTTGACCGCTCTCGCTGGAGGATGCTGTGCTTTAGTGGCATAAAGACGTTTGAAAACAAGAGAACGCTGACCATTAAGGAGAAGCGTGAGCGAAGGAAGCAGGGCTCACCTTCTGGGGACGTTTTCCCTTGCAACACCTGTGGGAAGTGCTGTGC
>NC_134896.1:45418048-45433048 GCF_041734735.1 Babylonia areolata
TCAATCAAATCAAAAACACTTTATTAATCCACATGGAAATTAAGTTGTGCAATCACAGGCTCATTGTAAACACTGGCATAACGATGAAAGGAACATGAATAGCCATCAGTAGTCTGTTCCTGTCATCAAATACGGTGAAAACACGAAAGAGCCTAAGCGTAATGCCAGGCTCAAATATTAACATCATTTTCCTTTGATGATTAATAAAACCTGTCACTTTACTTCTTATTTTTATTATTATTATTTCTTATGTTATTCCTTGTATCTTTGTCAAACAGCTGTACCTAAATCATGTACAAATCAACCCAGTTGACTAAAGTTGAAAAGACTTCAGCGAAGGAAATTCGTGTATGATTAATCATCGATGGGTCACCACAGCCTTAGTGCTGTTCCAAAAACACCACAGCCTTAGTGCTCTGCCGAACATAACCACAGCCATAGTGCTCTGCCGAACATAACCACAGCCTTAGTGCTCTGCCGAACATAACCACAGCCTTAGTGCTCTGCCGAACATCACCACAGCCTTTAATGCTCTGCCGAACATAACGACAGCCTTAGTGCTGTTCCAAAAACACCATAGCCTTAGTGCTCTGCCGAACATAACCACAGCCTTAGTGCTCTGCCGAACATAACCACAGCCTTAGTGCTCTGCCGAACAACACCATAGCCATAGTGCTCTGCCGAACATAACCACAGCCATAGTGCTCTGCCGAACATAACCACAGCCATAGTGCTCTGCCGAACATAACCACAGCCTTAGTGCTCTGCCGAACATAACCACAGCCTTAGTGCTCTGCCGAACATAACCACAGCCATAGTGCTCTGCCGAACAACACCATAGCCTTAATGCCCTGCTGAGCATCACCATAGCCTTAGTGCCCTGCTGAGCATCACCATAGCCATAGTGCCCTACCGAACAACACCATAGCCTTAGTGCTCTGCCGAACATCACCACAGCCTTAATGCCCTGCCGAAAAGAACAGCAGCAGAGTGGATGTCACACCACCACTGACGGCGCTCGATGTCGTGCAGGTAAATCACGTGGATGCTGAGGTTTGAACGTCTGCCAGCATGGAACGACGTAGTTTTGAAATAACCATGAAAGGCGGCCAGTATCTCAAAGGGAAGGCCGCCTGTCATTGATGTGGATGGACACACCACTTGTGTGACTGTCACGTCCAGTCCAGCAAACCACAGGGCAGTGAGCTGAATGAGGGTACCTGTCAGTGTTGGGTGTCCATCCGTCTGACTGTCACCCGTCAGGAAGACTGATACTCCGAGCAAGGTGAATCGTGTCCCTGTATGGAACTACAAAACAAAGAGTTTAACTGATACATTTTGTCAACCAAATATCACAAACACGTGAAATAAAGGATATCTGTCAGTGTAATGCGTTTTGTATGAACGCCCCTCACTGCTCTGTTTGTCACTGTGTATGTGAGATAGAATTCCAAAACCATTCAACAAAACGGAGAACGTGTTCCTGTGTGATAATGTATGTGGCCATTTCGGTTAACGCTGTATCCATTTCCCCTTTTTGTAGTTTGTTGCGGTTTCAAAGACGACTTTCTGTTTCATTTATTTGTTTGTTTTACGTATTGCACTTATTTCAACTTATTTTCTTTGTCAATCCAAATGCATTCGGCCATTGCCAATGATGAGTTTGGCTAAAACGATGTACTCGAAACTGTGACAGTATAAAAACAACAACAAACAACAACAACAAAAACCGGGAAAAAAGACTTCGTTCACAGACTTCGAGTTTTAAGAGATGCAAACAACAGTTGTAGTGTTTTCATTTCGAACATCGTCTCATGATAGAATATTAAGATGATTATACAATCACAGAAATGTGGTTGCGTTACGGCAGATTTATCTAAAAGTGGAGGTTGACGCGCGCGCGCGCGCGTGTGTGTGCCGATGTGTGTGTGTGTGTGTGTGTGTGTGTGTGTGTGTGTGTGTACGTATAAGGGTAAGGTGTGGGATCCCACACGGTAATTCAGTTTTGTAGCATCAGTTTGAAATGGATGTCATTTGATTACAAACAAAGCAAGTCATTCGATGGAACAGTGCTTCTGTTCGCCTCCAAATCTCTGTTTCACGCCAAACCGACCACATCGAATTCATGCGCTGAACAGTTTTCCTGCAAAACGCTAAGAGTTTATTTTGCACACTGGAATAATCAAATCATGCCACGCTCCACTATACGACTGACAAACCGTTCCCTTGAGTACCAGACACCGATCAAGTTTGCAGATGCTGAAAATACCCCCACATTGAAATTAAGTAAAATCACAGAGAATTGTCAACACATCATTCTAGCCCAAGTTGTTTTGCGTGCAGGATGTCATTCATCAATGGGCGATGTACATTGAAGCTTCAGTCATACGGATGGCCCATGAGGCCAGGCAGGCACTTAGTTCTTAATGCAAACTTTCACTTTACAACACTGTGTCGAGATGATAATGAGATAATGATAACAACTGGCCATAAATTAAGATTTAAAAAGAGCTCATCACTTCTGCAGAGCACTTAAGGGAATTCTGGAAACGAAACTGAACAAAGCAAAGAAGTTTTCTTTATTTGTTTTTATAAACGTACCAAAATATGCCGACGATTTCAAAGGATGACAAACACAGTATTGATGTTTTATCTTAATACATCTGAATAAACGATTTGTATTTTCTTTTCTTACATGATTCCTCCATCTCGGCCTCTGCTTCTTCTGTCTCTGCCACGAAGGCACACACACACACACACACACACACACGCACACACACACACACACACACACACACACACACACACACACACATGCACTCAGACAGAGAGAAAGAGAGAGGGAGAGAGAGAGAGAGAGAGAGAGAGGTCCCAGGCAAGAATTGCAAAATAAATCGATTGTCTTAGTTTGATGTTTCCCTTTGACATTGGCAAAACGTTTTTCTTTGTTTGTTCCAGATGCATTTACCAATCACAACTGAAAAAATGTTAATCGAACAATGTAACAGACATTACGAGGCATCATTCCGCTGAGACGAAGAAGAAAAAATGATTACCTGATTTTTGTTTTCAAGTGAAAGAAAACAAAAATAAGAGGGAAGCTTTTTTTCCTCTTTGAAAACAACAGACATATCATCCACAGTGGTGCAGTGGTTAGTGTGACGGACTGAGGACTCGGAGGGTGTGGATTCGGACCCTATTAGTTAATCAGTGTTTAATGCCTCTTTCCACTGAACAACATTGTATTGAGTTACTTAAAGCTACAGACACGACTCCCATTTAGAGAATTAGCGAAGTAGTCACGACACTACACAACTCAGTTCATGTGTACCATCAAACACTGACCAAATTTGCTGATGCCGAAAATGCTCCACAGTCACACACGTTATCAAAAATAGCCCAATATCCCCCTGGACCTGAGTTGTCCTGCGGGCAGAAGCGCATAATGGGGAATGAACGTACATGCCATAGCCCCGTGTGCTGCAGGTCATTAAGCATGGACACCGTTTTCACTGCCCGCCACCAAGGGAGAGCACTTTGTCTGACAGCTCTGACGGAAGTGAGGTCGGCTTCCGCTGACAGTCTTGTGCAAGACGACCCGGAGATTCAGGGGATAACAGAACTCAGTTTGGGTTGGGAGGCTGCAGGGGGTGAGGAGGGGGTCATCTATGCTGCATGTTCATTATGCTTTTACCTCTGTTCAGGATTCATTTGGATGGCACGTTGTGCAAAATGCACTCGCGGATGAACTCACCGCCCCACCTCCCACTTATGATATATTACTTTGCACAAACAACCTATTATCTGTCTGTCTGTACCTTTTTGTCTGTTCGTCTGTCTCTCTTATTCTCATCGATCGATATGTTTTCTATGTCATGAATTGTTCCAAAAGTGTCACCTACATTATTTTGTCGCCATCCACCAATAGTTCTCGGCTGTAGCTTGTATGTACTTTTATGCTCTAACATGTGTGAATCAGAATCAGAATCAGAATCATTTTTAATGTCAATTAAACCTGAACAAGGTTTATAAGACACGCATGCAAAGTTACATGAAACCACGCAAAAAAACAACAGTGTTTAATGCCTCTTTCCACTGAACAACATTGTATTGAGTGTGTGTGTGTGTGTGTGTGTGTGTGTGTGTGTGTGTGTGTGTGTGTGCTTCTTTTTTTTTCTCTTTGTGTGTGTGTGTGTGTGTGTGTGTGTGTGAGTCTGTGTCTCTGTGCCTGTGTGCATGCATATGTGTGTGTTTAAGTGTGGCATGCCCAGAGCTCTCCACATTTCCAGCTTGTTGGGAGATTGTTTATTCAACATTGACCTCTCGAACCTTATCGCATCGCTGTGTATGACAATGATTTCGTGATGATTCAGCACAAGTGTGTAAGTGTATTGTGAGGTGACTGGATTATCGGGCTAAAGCAAACAGCCTTCACTTATCAAAACTCACGAGTGAGTAAATATGAAATATGATGGAAGAGGTTCAGAGTGCCCACCTCACCCCGCATCCTTCTGTTGCACATCCTGTCTTTTGAGGGGTTCATTTCTCAACACATGACTGGCTTTCAACTGACTTTGAAAGTATCGTTTGTACACATTTCAACCGTTCTAGAGAAGATTTGTTGTTTTGTTTCTTAATCTAACGTGAAAATATCACGAATAAAATGATAAAGAAGGGATCGTAACGCATTCGGCATGTTAGAAGAGGCGAAGTGAACACATTTAACATGGTAGAAAAGGCCAAGTGTTCAAATAAACAAGAAACAAACACAAACAAAAGGAGAAGCATAATGAACACACAACTCTGATTGGAGCAGTTCTGTTACCTTCGGGTCGTTTAGCCATTATGGTCAACAGAAGGTGACCTCACTTCCGTTGGAGCTCGGGATTCAGTTCCAGGGATATATATGTGGACTGTTCTCCGAGAACATGTTTGGTTGTGGAGCATTTTAGGCATCAGCAAATTTGGTCAGTGTTTGATGGTGTGGGGGACGAGTTTACCAAGGGGAGAACGGAGGGGTGTGGCGTGACGAGTCCTCTGTGGTGTGCACTGTGGGGGTCACTCCATGAACAGTACTGCGTTGTGTTTTCAGTACTCCTCAGCTAATTCTGCAAATGAGAGCAGTGCACGATACCTTTATAGCGTGTTCTCACGTACGTGGTTTTCAGCCGTGATGGATGGCTTATCAATGATTTTAAATGACTTGTTATTGATTTCAGATTTTTAGATATATCAGCAGAAACCAGAAAACATTTTATTGCTGTCATAATGCTTTTAACAGCTAATGAGTTCAGTAACAAGCAGACAAAAACAAAGTGGGGAAAATGATAATAAGGAAGAAAAGAGGGAAGAAAAGAGGGAAGAAAAGAGCGAACAAAAGGAGATGGGGCGAGGAACAAAAGAGTGACAGATTGACAAATGACTAGAGCTAGAAAAATAGCAATAGATAGAAATATATATATATATATATATACATATATATATATATATGTGTGTGTGTGCGTGTGTGTGTGTGTGTGTGTGTGTGGAGATACAGATGGATGGAAAGATAAATAGACAGGCAGACAGACTGATATAAAGACAAACAGATGGATGCATAGAGAGAGAGAGAGAGAGATCATGATGAACAACAGAATTTAGAAAGGATGATCTGATGATAACCAAACGAAAATCCCGAGCTGAGGGCAATTTAGAAACATGTCTTTCATCAAGGACTGAGAGCTCTCTGCTCTGTGTTGTAACGCATTGAAAATAAACATAGCTACATCTCTTGTCACAATGCTGTTGTCATTTTGAAGCAAGTAGGGTAATAGGGGAATCCTTAATTTGTGCATACGTTTGGATATGTATTTCTCTCTCAGGACATCATACTGTGGATGAATTGCCAGTACATGAATTTCATCTTCGTACAGTTTTTCAACCTATCCTTATAACGCTCATTGACTTTAAGTTCGTGTACTCCAGACGATTTGAATTTGGCAATGGTAAGTCGGATAAATATTTTTTTTCTGGCTGCAAGGACAGAGAGAGAGAGAGAGAGAGAGAGAGAGAGAATGAATGAATGTTTTATTGCATTCAGGCCATAGGCATCATTGCACTGGGATGCTGGGAAGGGGGACGTGCTGACAATAGCATTCCGTTGACATTCCTATGAATATTAGAAAGTATCCAATACTCTGAAGTTGCATGTAACAACAACGATTTTGTACAGGATTGGTATAAATAGTCATCAGTTTACTGAAATGGATTTTCATACGACATTTTCTATCACACACGTATCTATAAATGTTCTTCTTCATTGATTAGTTATCGCTTCTTGTCTGCGCTTAATTGAATGAAAAATATATTTTGCTACAGAACGAGATCGATGTTTATCTACACCGTCCAGCAGAATGTTAATCTGGACATTGACATACAAACCAAGAAACTTTTTTCTAAGATCAACATACAAAGGGCATGCATATATAAAATGATATTCATCCTCATTCACACCTTTACAAAATGGGCAAAACCTTGCAACCGGATTTTCAGAGTATCTCTCATAGTTCTTATTTAGCGGCAAGACTCCAAGTCTTATTTGTGTCAAAGCGACTCTGAGGCAATAAATATCCAAATGTACAAAATAAAGTCCAGTTCTGAAACCATCTTGCATGGATGAATATAAAGCGTATCTTTCCTTATCTCTGACAGATGCCGACCATTCTTGCACATACATATCAATCAGTCTCTGTTTGAACTGTAATATAAACATCTGCATATTATCAACTCCTTGATTCAACCACACATAACTGAATCCAGTTTTACACAAAATTTCTCTAATTCCTGTTACCCAACACCTTTTACCGTTCCCATCTAAGTTTACTAGCATAAGATACGCCTGTTTAGGTAATCTATCTAAATTCATTTCTAATAATCTGAACCAATATTTTACGGCTTTCGTGTATGAGTTAACATATAATGGGTATCTGCCTAATTCTGAGTATACTAGTTTGTTGGGTGTTTTGAGGGGAACACCGAGAAATCTTTTGCAAGCTAATAAATGTATTTTTTCGACGCTATCTAAACATTGCAGCCCCCAAATCTCTGCTGAGTACAATACAATAGACTGAATTTTGGAGTCAAATATTTTGAAAAAGACTTCTCGGGACATCTCTTTACAATTGTTAAATGCTCTGCATAGAAGGTAAAGTGCTTTTTTTGCTTTTGTTACTAGATGCCCTGTGCCTACATTAGCACTCAACATTGTTGTGAATGTGAATCCTAGGTAACAGTAGGTGTTTACCACCTCAATTTCCACACCTCCAAAAAACCATTTTTCTTTTTTACCCAGATATCCCCCCTTTCTGAACACTATTATCTTAGTCTTACTTCTATTATGTGTGATTACTTGATTTAAAGCATGTTCTTCTTCTTCCTGGGTATTACTTTCTATGTTTATTTGATTATCTGTACTCTCTTCATTAAAACTGAATACTGTCTGGAAATGCTCAAACCATTGCTGGATACTTATATTTTCACTGTTGCATGATGTTTTCTTTAGTCCTATTCTTTTCAGATCATTCCAAAATATCGAAGACTTATTCATATTTTTACACAGTTTCTCTGCTGTTTCACGCCGGAAACTCGTCCTTTTGGTTTTCAATAATTTTCTGTATGTTTTTCTACTTTCCACATACAATATTCTCATTTCCGGACACTTACAATTGCAAAATGACTCACTCTTATTTTCCATGTACGTCATCCGTTTGTTCTGACATGTGCAACGTCCCAAGCGTTTGTACTTTTGGTATAAACGTAACAGTCTTCGACATTCCCGCTTTGCCTGCATGCATTCCTCATCAAACCATTCTGCTCCTTTTGACTTCTTCCTATGAGACATGTTTTTCACCATACACTCAGCAGCTCCAAGTAAGTACTGATTAAATAATGCCAGTGCTAAGTCAATATTCTTGTCTATTTGGTTTATGGCTTCATTCAGATTTGTCCATCCCTCTTCGTTTGTAAGTTTGTCTTTGTATTCGTCTTCTTTGTCTATATTCCAAACTATTTTCTCTATAGTATTGTATCCATTTCTTTTAATATTGTTCTGTGAATTTGTATCAGTTCTTACCTCTGTAAACAATGTCAGCTGTACTGGCAAATGATCAGAGTCTACAAGTTCTTTTACAACTAACTGCATATCTGACAATTGAGTCAATAAGTTGCAGGACATCAAAAAATAATCGATTACACTTGATCCACTATTAGACATAAATGTACATGCAGAGTCACAATTCCACTGTACCATACCGTTCACAATAAAACAATCTGTAACCGTACACAGATCAACCAGCTGATTCCCAAAAAGATTCGTTTCTAAATCATCAGACTTTCTTGCAAATGTGTGATCATCCAGTGTAACACTGCTACTTACCTTCTCAAAATTGTCCTCTGTTGGCTCATAGTTTTTGTTTGCAGTGCGAGCGTTAAAGTCTCCAGAGAGAAGAATATGAAAATTACCATCTGTTTCGTGTAGAGACATGATACATTCATCAATTATTTCTACACCATATCCACCGTGATTGTTTTTCCAGCAATTGGAATCATATGGTCTTATATAAGATGAAATAAATATGACATCACATTCGCTCCCAAACAATTCTTTAGACATTCTTAATACTGACATTATCTTGATCGGTTTTTATATGGGAGATGAATTTGGAAAAAAACGTTTGTTCGCAAGCACCATAACTCCTCCTGAATGCCTCCCTTGCTTCGTGAGTTTTGTCGCTTTGGAGATAAAACAGTCATAATTTTTAAAAATAGTTGAATCGATATCTTCCGTAACAAAAGTTTCAATCAATGTAATGAAATCATAAGCGGTTATATAATCTACAAAATCTTGATTAGACAACTTCCCAATCAGCCCACAAACATTATAATTTAGAAATGTGATGGTTTTACACATGCTTGGATCATTGCACCAACTCGACTTAACATTTACATTTAAAGTAGGTTCAGACAGTTTTGCAGTTTGACATGTATTTCTTAGTTCACATGAGGTAGTTGATGCCCGGCCTGACCCCTAATTGCTGTCCCTAAAACACGCAGGAGAAGCTGCCTGTCTTTCTCCGCCTCTATCACTGCTATGAGAACCACCACCGTTTTTGGCCTTTTTGAACGCCTCCTTGATATTGCCCTGGCTGCCTGAACGTTGTTTGGTGGTTCCTGCCCGTGTTGACATTCTGGATGGCCTCTGTTCCTTTGCGTTGGTCTGTACCTTGGCCTGAGAATGTCTGTGTATGTCCGACACGCCATCCTTGACAGCGTCTTCTGCCCTGTCCTTTACCTGTCCATGCTCAGTGACCACTAGAGGCTGATCCCCTGAGTCTTCTCCACACTGGGTGTGACCGTGCTCCACTGCATCTGACTGCCCGAGAGGAATGACAGCCCCGTAGCTTGGTCCTGTTGATTCTGCCGTCCACTCTGATGCCGCTGCGTGAACTTCTGTCGACACTAACTGCCCCGTTGTCTGGTCGTCCGTAGTTATCTGACGATCTTTGACTGAAGATGGTGGTGACTCTCTGTGGACTTGTGACAGGTCACCTGTTGAAGGACACTGATGGGAAACTTCTGGGTCGTCCTTCTGCTCTTCCTCGTCATCGCCAGATGGTGGGTCTGGATTCGGTACTGTATTACAGTCCGACAGCTGGTCGACGTGAGACTCTTCCCCTGCATCTCTAACGTCACTGACCTGATATACGCGTGTGCGTGTTGTTGTAGTCTCATGCTGTGGTTCAGAGTACTCGTTGACTTTTACTCCTGAGAGAGAGAGAGAGAGAGAGAGAGAGAAAGAGAGAGAGAGAGAGAGAGAGAGAGAGAGAGAGAGAGGACAAGACAAGACAAGACAAGACATTTTTATTATTATCAAGGGTAATAGATAAGCAAGTAACATGCTTTTTGTACAACCAGCCTTCCCCCTAATTTGGGTCTAAACCAAAAGAAGCAAAAAGTGAACAGAAGGAAATAAATCGAAACTCAATCAAAACACATAGATCCCCATTTCCCGATTATCCCACTGTAAGCACTAAGTCCACCCAGAGCAGAATAAAAGAAATGTACGAAGAAAAAAAGAACGAAAAAGAAAAAGTCGTGTAGCAGGCCCAAAACCAAAAAGACATTCCTTCGCAATCAAACCCCACCCCACCCCACCACCAGCACACACACACACACACACACACACACACACACACACACACACACACACACACACACACACACACACCGCACCACATGACAAAGAAAAAAAAAACACCAACAAAAACAAGAGGCAACCCAAACATCATCTAAAAGCACTGTTGGTTTTTAGTTGTCTTCCAGTTTTATGAATAAGTGTCTTTTCAGATTCTGTTTAAAGTTGTTGTAGTGCGTTGTTGAAGGTGTGTTGTTGTTGTTTTAACACGAAGAAAGATTAATTGGAGAGGAAAGTAATGACTCGATAATGTCGGATAAAGTTGTGTTGTCACCCAGGAAAATCCGCCTTATTGTCTTCTAACTCGGTAGATAAACCAGAACAACAAAACTTGAACATTACTTTGCTTCACATTGTTCATTCCCCAGTGGTGATTATTGAGAGAAATGCAACATAACCGTCACCGTCTTTACTTAAGTTCTGCTCAATTCTCGCACCTACCCATATTAGTCAGTAGGACTACGGCCAATACTTTGTAAAAGTAAAGCACGCTACGGTTTTTCAAACCTGGGGAAAAACGCTGATCAACTGGTCATAGTTTAAGAAAAAAAAAAGACCCATTGATCCTGATCTCCGTTTTTGCAGATACTGGCCGAGTCTTCATGATTACCCATCACGCAGCTGGCATTAAACACGAATCGACTGCATGATTTCACGTGCCACCAATTACAGTGTGTCATGTTCATACTTTGACCATCACTGGGTTCCTGCATACAAGATGGTTCAGACTGGAACGATGTACTGGTTTTAAGAACGGACGTATATTCAGCCCTGGATTGGTTCGTTCTCAAGCCAAGCGCCAAGACACACACACACACACACACACACACACACACACACACACACACATGCGCGCCCGCACACACACACACACACACACACATACACACACACACCACACACACACACACACACACACACACATGCGCGCCCGCACACACACACACACACACACATACACTGGTACAAGCTGACAGTTGTTTCGCGACGCTTTAACCTTGACCTTCATAAACGGCAAGTCATAAACATATATCAGGAAATTCTTTACCTGCAATGATGCCATTTCTTATGCTAATATTGCCTGAAATGCAAACGTTTAAGGTCAGTATGGGCTCACACCAACTTGAACAGAACACAGACAGACAGAGAGATGAGTGAAATGGTGGAGAGAAATTAGACGTCATTAAACAGCTCCTTTTTTCTACACGCGAAGAAGAAATAAAGTAAGAAGAAGAAAAGAAAAGAAAAACAAACAAATAACACAGTAGTGTACGCAGTGGAAGAGACAACAAAACCAGGCTGTTGTGTTGCGCTCAATTAAACAAAGCAGATATTTACAGAAAAATAAAAGAGGAAGAACAGCTTTCACGAAAGCATCACATATTACGTTTCCAGCCATTTCAAAGAACTTCAAACACAAGCGTTCACACTCGTTGACAGACACAACACATTCTTGCCAGCTACCCACGTTGTGTTGCAAGACCTGAGAGTTCGAGTGAATCTCGGGTTTCCAGAATGATTTCCCAAACACCGCACGTCTGCACACCTGGCTGAAAGCAGTTATGTTATTGGAGAAAGTGCAACAACATCAACACAATCAGTCTACTTGTTTTTCTTTTGTGAGCAACTAGGTGCTGTCAGTGTTGGGACGTGGTGTTCAGTGTTGGGACGTGGTGTTCAGTGTTGGGACGTGGTGTTCAGTGTGAAGTGCTTTCTGTTTGTCCCCAGCTGATGCACACTTTTCTTTCCTTTTCTCCTTCTTACTTTTTTTTTCTCTTTAGCTTTTTTTCTTTTTCTCATTCCTTCTTATGTCGTTGTTGTTGTTGTTGTTGGGGTTTTTGTTTTGTTTTGTTTTTGTTTTTGTTCCCCCCCAGCCTCCCCCCCACACCCCACGCCCCCCACACCCCACGCCCCCCACCTCTCTCTCTCTCTGAAATCGAACTTGCTATGCATATAAACTAAAAGAAAAAAAGAAAGAAAGAAAAGATTCTAGTCTGATCCATAAAAAAATGCTTCATGAATACTAACCGCAGAGTGACCCTTGTCTGGAGTCAGAAGGCACAAAGTCACTAACGCTGCACTCATTATTCAGGGACATGAGTTTGACTGGGTGAAACTCCACCAGTCTCTGCCCTTCAGACCAGCTGAACACTGGAAAACAGTGGAAAGAACTCTCCATCAGTTTGTCAAAATGATGAGCTCTGTCTCACCTGTCTTTTTCACTGACAAATTTCTGTCCAAGGAAGAACAATTAATAGGAGGAAGAAGAGATGGAAAAAGGGGAGGTAAGAAGAATACAGAAAACTAGAAAAAGAATTGTCAGAATATATTCTGTTCAATAATATTAAGACTAACAATCATAATATTTGCAAAGTGTAAATCTTGTTTGTAAGACACCATCAACAAATCAAGTGCTGCACACAGTGATAATTAACACGGATGTAGCTGACAAAGATGGTGGTCAAACGGTCAGAGTACTGGATTCTGGCCCGGGTTTCCTGAGTTCGATCCCTGTCGCAGCTGGTGGGTAAAGGGTGGAGATGTTTCCCATCCCACAGGTCAACATGTGTGCAGACCTGCCAGTGCCTGAACCCCCTTACTATGTATACGCACGCAGAAGATCAAATACGCAGTTTAAGATCTTGTAATCCATGTCATCAGCGTTCGGAGGGTTATAGAAACAATAACATACCCAGCATAAACCCCCCGAAAACAGTGTATAGTTGCCTGCATGGTGGAGTAATTAACAAAACGGTCATATACGTATAACTTTACATCTGTGTGTGTTTGTGTGTGTGTGTGTGTGTGTGTGTGTGACTGAAACCTGATTAAATGACGCAGGAAATGAATGACGAGCGCCTCATGGCAGCTGTCAGTCGGATCTACCCGGGTAAGGCAGCCTGTTGTGTAAATGATTTAAAGCGCTTAGAGCTTGGTCTCTGACCGAGGATAGGCGCTCTATAAATATCCATATCATCAAATAAGCACATACAAAAAATAGAAGGACTATGCTTGTCAATCACCCTTACGACCTCATAAGGATAAGCAAGAATGATAAAAAAAGAGAAAAGCCTGGAGAAATATGTAAACTAACCTGTGAAAAGAACCGAAAATGTCTCAGACCGTTGTTAGGTTTTCCAATGCTTTCTTTCGTAACGACGGTGAATCACCCAAGAGAAAAACTCGAGTGATATCAGGCATTTCAAACGGCCATTTATATTTGAGAAGATTCAATAGACGCCCTGTTGTTCTCGTTCGATAATTATCCTTTCTTGTCATCCCCACCCTACTATTCAAATATTCACCCTATATTCAAATATTCACCCTATATTCAAATATGTTAGCAAAATCGTTTCCAAACCGGACATAATCATTTACCTGTACTTGTTTATATCCACTTGTCCATTGTGATTACCAAAGCAATCAATGGCGGGTTGCGTCTCTCGCCGTCTGATTCTAGGTACAGATTATTGTCACAGACTAGCCTCATCCACATGACAAAACACAAGAAGAAAGCGCTCCATCACTTGAGGGTATTCACTGGACCTTCACTTCTGCCACTGGCGATGGGTGTGGGTGTGGGTGAGGGAGGTGTGGGTGGGGGGGTCTGGGATGGTATTTAACATTCCTTGCTAGGGCCTCCCTCTCCCTCCCTCCCTAACACAAACACGGAGAATGAGAGAAAGAGAGGAGAAAACAGAGTCGGCATGTGCACACACACACACACACACACACACACACACACTCACACACACACACAAACGTGCACGCGCATACTTACACTCGCCACTCAAACATACGAACCCATAAAATGAATCACGTATGATGATTATACGTAGATTTGATGTTATCAGATCCATAAACAAGATTAAATTATCATCCTTGAATGTATACGGTCTCTATCTCTCTCTCTGGTATGCAGGGCTTTGAAATCTGTGACGTGTTCAGTCACGATAAAATCATGACACCATACTTCACACACACACACACACACACCACACACACACACACACCCTCGACGCCAACATCCAGTAGAAGTTATCCAGGGTGTGTGCACGACCTGCTGTGTTGGCTGGTGATTGAAGAAGTGCTGACTGACTCTGTTCCTCGCTTGGTGTTAACGTTGTGTAACAAACCATCGCCAGGTCACAATCACTGCAATCATTGATGTCTGGGAACTGCTGATAGTTCGACGGGAAAAGTGTAGGTGGGAAAATGGCTTGAGGGTTGTGGTCGTGGAGGTGATGGTGGAGGTGGAGGTGAGGAGGGTGGTAAGCACATTTGTGATGGAAACTAGGAAACCGGGCAGAGACCAGCAGCATTGAATGGCCCCTGGACACCCCCCATACCCCCCTCCCCGCCCCCCCCCCCCTCCCTGTTAACCTGCCACTGAAACAGCAAATATTTCCTTTCCATTTGAACTGTTGAGGTGTACTTGGTTTCCAATCGATCTTTTCAGTGTCCACAATTGACTTGCGTGGAAGTTTCTAATCTCGATGTTTCTTTTTTATGGTTTTGGTTTGGAAGGGTTTTGGTTCTCTGGATGGGCTGGGTTTTAAAGAACGTCAACTGACGCCATAGTCAGTGCTTCACTCCAACGTATTGTTTAGTTGCTAATTTTTAGTCATGTGTATATGAAGATTTCGAAGAATGGTGCATTGCCCATTTTGCAGAGAACATCGTAATTGCAAATGCATCCCTGGACCCACTCCTGTCCCCTGTCACTGAATCAGGGGATCGTGAATCCACTCCACTGCCCTGTCAACAAC
>NC_134896.1:45438048-45478048 GCF_041734735.1 Babylonia areolata
AAAAAAGCCTAACATCAGGTTTGGCACAAACGTCTGTTATACAAACTGAAACCAGTTGGAATATCTGGTAATCTCTATGGGTATATAAAAAGCTTTTATCTAATAGAATTATTCAAGCGAGGGTGGGAACACATTCTTTGCCACATAAACTTGACATGGGAATTCCACAGGACTCAGTTATAGCCCCTATTCTCTTTATCAGGATCTCCCAAAGGCATTGTCAAATCGTGTAGTTTTAGTACAGTATGCTGATGATATATGTATGTGGATGGGTGTCAATCTATAAAAAAAAGTCAACCCCACAAAGCGCACAGAATTACATAGGCCCTACGTCGTTTGTATCAATCTGATCTTGATAACCTTGGTAACTATATGTCTGAAAATGATTTAGCTTTGTCGACTGAAAAAAACATGTATGATGTTGTTTAATTCAGGTGGTAACCCATCTAGCATACCTATTCTTAAATTACTTGGTGACGTCATTGATTATAAACAGGTGGTGAAGATTTTAGGTGTTTATCTTACTTCAAAGCTGACATGGAACATTCACTTTAATTACATCTTAACAAAGGCAAGGAAAAGTATCAATTTAATTTTATGAAAATTATAAGCCTGTTTCCCTGGGGAATGGATGCAAAAACATTGATTCATCTTTCCGTTGCCCTTGTAAGATCTAAGATAGCCTATACACAAGAAATATTTTTCAGTGCACCTAAATATCTATTACAAAAGATTCAAAGTGTAGACTGTAAGGTTATGAAAATTGCCCTCAGAGTGCCCTCTCATGCATCCAACCAGGAAGCATACAAAACAGCCGGAATTCTTCCCTTAAATGAACATCGTGAGTTAGCAACAGCAAAATTCGCTGTGAGATACACTTCAATGACAAAAAAATTCATTGCTGATGATTCATTGCAGTAAGATCTGACATAGATTTTCCTAAAAGAGCTAAAGCTATTTCATCACAAGAAACAGTTGCAACTAACGTTTCAAATTTGTTAAAAGAATCTGATGTTAACATGAAAGAGTTAGCTGCAAAACCACATCATTCTCCTGTTCCTTTTTGGGAAATGTTGAAAGCAGATTTTGATATCACTTATTCTGAAACAAAAAAGAAAGAAAACATCAATATCAAGACAAGTACTGCCAGAATTCATGTAGCAGAAAAAATATCACAATCATCTCCATATATCTACATATGGATCTGTTCTTGATGACAAAAGTTATTTCTGTCGAGGTTCTAATGGTGGAACGTTCACAGGCATTAGTTCAAAGCCAAATTTCTACATTCCTTTAATGTACTTCAGAATTGCCTGAATGGTTTCTAATTAATGTTGTCATTATTATTGTTAAATGTAATTGCATGTTAGTTATGCATTTTTGGGGGGTAGTTTTCTACTTTTTCTGTTTCGAAAAATGTTGCCAGTCCCCTCTTCAGGTCTCCCACATCTCCCTCAACAGTCTCCACCCCCCGTCACCCACATCTCCTTCAACAGTCTCCACCCCCCGTCACCCACATCTCCCTCAACAGTCTCCACCCCCCGTCACCCACATCTCCCTCAACAGTCTCCACCCCCCGTCACCCACATCTCCCTCAACAGTCTCCACCCCCCGTCACCCACATCTCCCTCAACAGTCTCCACACCCCGTCACACACATCTCCCTCAACAGTCTCCACCCCCCGTCACCCACATCTCCCTCAACAGTCTCCACCCCCCGTCACCCACATCTCCCTCAACAGTCTCCACACCCCGTCACCCACATCTCCCTCACCAGTCTCCACCCCCCCGTCACCCACATCTCCCTCAACAGTCTCCACCCCCCGTCACCCACATCTCCCTCAACAGTCTCCACCCCCCCGTCACCCACATCTCCCTCAACAGTCTCCACACCCCGTCACCCACATAACCCCAACTCTGGCAGCCCCTTTCTTCCCATCCCAACTGTTCCAAGACATGAAGGCCTGCCGTGACTTGTCATTCAGCCACGTGTTTCTTTGTCACACAACTTGAACTGAAGTCCCCGTGGTTGGTCTGCACTTCTGTGGGCCACACTGCTGACGTGCAGAGACTGCCTCACCCACACCACTGACGTCATTGACCATCCCCTTGGGCCTCAACTAGTCACAGATTTGGCAACTCTGCATACCATTTGCATTTGTGTTGTCACAAACAAGGGGAAAGAGAGGGGGAGAGAGAGAGAGAATGACAATGACAAAATTGTATCATTGGGGGTGGGGGGTATGCCAGTTCTCAAAATCATTGGCAGAAAAAAAAAGTAAAGGAAAAATGTAGCTTTTCTTGTTAAACACACACACACACACACACACACACACACACACACCGTTACAGAGAGAGAGATTCGAACACGTGTGCGTAAGTGTACACACACCCACACGTCTTATCAAGCAAACGAGCAAGTTTCCGTCACAAAAAATTAATGTGCTTACCACCCTCCTCACGAGCAGTTTCAATACAATAACATCTGTCTTCTCTGAAAGCTGTAATATAATCTTATACTGATCAGTGTGGCTTTTCAAGTTTTCATTAACCAGTTTACTTTTTCTAATATAATTATCTTGCTGAATATTTCCCTTTGTATGATGATTGAAATGTACACACACTTGCGCGTACATGCGCGTGCACGCACGCACATACACACACACACAGAGTTATTTCATTCTGTCTTAAAATGTTATATTATCTTGCCCGAATGGTTTTCTTTTTATTTATAACTGATGTGTGCGTGGCAATCAATGCAGGGTGTGTCAGTTATTTGCTGACGGGCATATTAGGTGAGCCGAAAGAGAATTTCTTGTTTTGGTTGAAGCATTATACGCTTCTGTAATGTATTTTGCCAGATATCCAACTATTTCTTCTCTTTCTGTAATGTATTTTGCCAGATATCCAACTATTTCTTCTCTTTCGGACGAAAGAAGGCTGACCAGATCTTGTCTTTCAGCGACAGGCCTAGAGAACAAAGCGCATTCATTTCTAATATTTGCTTACTCTGTGCAGTGAAGCACAAAATGATTCTCATCCTGACATGCAGTTGCATCTAAATAAATGGGGCATATATCTTCAACTCTTCCAACATACAAACTGTCTCTTATTTGCATACATGCCTAACGTTTTTGTGCCGAATCTAGCATGAGTATTTCGGTATCATTTATTCGACGCTGTTGAAAGATATTTTTCAACTTCTACGACATTTTAAAACAAGAAATACCAGGAATAGACGTCATCATTTTCCAAACACGAATGCCAGTTTTGCTTAAAACACGATATTAATCCATCTTTGAATTCTGAAAGAAACAAAATTTCATCCCCAACCTCTTCATTAAGACATACTTTTTCAAATCATCTTTCATTAAGAACCTTTTCGTTATTACTTAACCAGTTCAAATTTCCAGTGTACAACTGCTGTTTTAACATACTATATATTTGTTTACATAAAGTATGGGTCAATTTGTTTTAAAACAAAATACTAGAGAGGGAGAGAGATTCAAATAATGTACGCATTGAGGGTAGATGTTTGTATTGTATTGTATTGTATGGTGGAATTTTGTTTAATGTCCCGTCACACATACCGGTGATTGCAGATATGTTTTTACGCTCGTTTGTTGTGCCTGCGCCAGTGTATAAACAAATGTGATTGTGCATTGTATTCTTTTACTTCTTATTTCAACATATTTCTCTGTGCGTGCGTGCGTACTTGTGTGTGCGTGTGTGTGTGTGTGTGTGTTACGTTGAATCTTCCCGAGCAGGGGTGGCCATTTGTTATGCCTGACAGGATTCGAACGTCACTGCTGGATCATTCGTCGTCAACGTAAAACACCAGTGCCACCAATGCCAAGTCCAAGAATGGCCAGAGCTGAACAGCTTGAAAGAAAAAGCTGTCTGACAATTTTCAAAGTCCTCGTTATGCTCCCCCATCTTTTTCTCCTCCTTTTCATTCTTATTCCTGACACATAGCACCGAACAGAAACCAGGACTGACAGAAACTGACTGACAATTTGGTGACAGCGGTCAGACAGGTGAGACAGACTGTTCGTCAGTTTGACAAACTCTGATGGATAGCTCCATTCTCCACGCTGCTTTAGCTGGTCTGAAGGTCACTGACTGGCGGAGGTTCATCCGGTATAAATCATTTCCGCGAATGGCATGACGAAAAGGGTGCAACAATAGTGGCGGTGTCATCTGTCTATCCAACATAATGTGGTTCGAATCTCTGAAACTGTTTGTTCTGAACCTAATCAGATGTTTGGTTTGGTTTGAAAGAATGAAGGAGAGACTGTAATAACAACGGCGCGTTCTTGTGAATGTGCAGAAATGACAGCAAAATGATACCTGACGTATGTAAACTAAATCAGGTGGTATGATGTTGATGCAAAACTATTTAAATGAATAAACATTCTTCGTTGCAAGACGAACGAAAAAAGGAAGAAAGACTGAATGCAAGTGTGCATCACTTCGGGACAAACAGAAATCACTTGGCACTGAGCAACACATGCCGACACTCACAGCGCCCAGTTGCTCACAAAAGAAAACAAGGGAGGCAAGGCCTTCAAGACTCACTTGTGATACACTTAAAAAATAAAATTTAATCGTTAAAATGTGTTCTGTTTTTTTTTGTTTTTGTTTTTTTATTATTATAAAGCTTCGCGTTTAAAAAGAAAAAAAAGAAGTCCTAACCAGATTCGAACCCCGCGTGTTCGGGTGAGAAGAAAATGCCTTTTCCATTACACTATCGTGGCTCCTTAACTGACGTTCTAAAATTTAACATTTGAACATACTTTTTTAAAGGGCGATAAATCAATTGCGGTATTCGCAGTGAGAACGCTGTTTAAATCATATTATTCTGGTGTATCTTGGGCATTCAAAAAAGCTTTAAGGGCAATAAAAAATTCTTTTTAATGGCTATCGCCGCAATCATACTGCAACAATTAGCCTTTTTCACTAGATGTAGATAGATGTACAAGTTTAGTTACACCCGCCGGGAATGCAGTACGGCACGGTCGATTCAATTTCTCTTTTGTGTTCATTCTAGTTTTATAGTTTTAAAGTTGATATGAAAATTAAGTATTTTGTTAAACTAATAACATGTAGAGCCAAGTACAAGTACTTCTAAACGTCGTAAGAAGTGAAAAGGACTTCATTTTGAGAAAAGTCAAGACTGAAAATTTTTTCGTTTCATCGTGATCAGTTCAAGGGTATTAACTCGCATGGTTTACAATTTTTAACTGTGAATTCCGACTGATTCTGTGGATATTTTTATGGCAGTTTGGGGCATAATCCAGTAAGTGATGAGGCGTTCACAAATCTTTCTCTGAATAAATATTTAACGGTCTCCTTCTCCAACTTTCCATCACATGTTATCGTGTATTGTCCATTGAATAGGATTGAACGGGCAGGTCAACAACTTGAAACAAAATGGCGTCGTTCGCGTTCGCGTTCGCAAAGAATATGAGCACGCGCTTTGAATGTGTATAAATATGTGTACGCAATTGATTTTTGCCCATGACCTTCAGGGCTCAGCCAACAGATCTGTAAAGTCCACTCGTCGTATTGATTTTAGTATTTTCCGAAAAAGACCACTTGGGCGAATGAACATAGTGAAAGCCCCGTACATTGAGAGTAAAACACACAAGCTTTTTATGTATTGAGTATAATTTCAAAATGTGATGTTTAAGATGAGAAAGATCAGTTTAAAGCAAATTAAGTCCCCTAGCATTAATTACAGAGTAATTTCCCTTTTTTACTATCTGCACCAAAACGTTTGCAAAATAAATAAAACTTCCATGCTTAGCAAAAGAAGTTCCTGTTTGTACAAACATGATAATAATGACTGCTCTTGTTGTTGTGTCAGAATATCAGATCAAAGTGCCAAGTTTAGAGAATACAAAAAAATATAAATATAACAGTAAATGCTGTTTGCATATAATTAGGCTTCATTTTTTTTGTGTGTGTGTGCGCATCCCAGAGGTGCAATATTGTTTTAAACAAGATGACTGGAAAGAACTGAATTTTACCTATTTTTATGCCTAATTTGGTGTCAACTGACAAAGTATTTGCAGAGAAAATGGCAATGTTAAAGTTTACCATGGACACACACACACACACACACACACACACACACACACACACACACACAGACAACCGAACAGCGGGTTAAAACATAGACTCACTTTGTTTACACAAGTGAGTCAAAAACAACTTCACGACTGATTGTGTTGATGTTGCATTTTCTCTAGTGTGTTTTCGCTCAGACAAATAAGATCTAACACATCTCGTGTGTGACGAACATATTTGATAACTGAACTGAACTCAATTTCTCAGGGAGGCGTCACTGCGTTCGGACAAATCCATATGCGCTACACCATATCTACTAGGCAGATCCTGACAGCAATATAACCCACCGCACTTGTCAGGCCTTGAGTCCATACTTATATATTTTGTACCCATCAGAGTGGATTTCTTTTTACATGATTTTGCCGAAGGACAATGCTCTCTTTGCTATGGGTTCTTTTTCAGTGCGCTAAATGCGTGCTGCACACGAGACCTCTGTTCATCATCTCATCCGAAAGACAAGACGCTCAGTTTGATTTTCCAGTCGAACTTGGGAGTAAGGGCGAGAGCAGGATTCGAACCCACACCCTCAGGGACTGTCTGTATTGGCAGCTGAGCGTTTCAACCATTCTGCCACCTTCCTCCCAACAAAAAACAGAAAGTAGTCATCTACTATGGCCCTCACCGTTGTTGCTTTTCTAGCGCCCTCTGTTTTCTCTTAGCATCAAGGAAGATAATTCTAATGTCAGTAACATTCGATACAACATTCTCCAATAACTGCTTTCAACCAGGTGTGCAGACGTGCGGTGTTTGGGAAATCATTCTGGAAACCCGAGATTCACTCGAACTCTCAGGTGTTGCAACACCACGTGGGTAGCTGGCAAGAATGTGTTGTCTGTCAACGAGTGTGAACGCTTCAGTGTTTGAAGTTCTTTGGAATGGCTGGAAACGTAATCTGTGACGCTTCTGTGACTGTTGTCCTTTTATTTTTCTGTGGATATCTGCATCGTTTGATTGAGCGCAGCACAACAGCTTGGTTTTGTTGTCTTTTGCGCTACTTTCTTCCAACTTATTTCTGACTTTATTCTTTCTCTTTTTTCCTCTCTCTTTCTTCTTCTTGTCCGCATTGCTCTTTAACGTCCCGTGTGTAAATATCATGGGTCTTTGAAAAGAACCGCCCCCGTCCCTTACCACTGTCCCCTCTGTACCCACCACCTCCTTCCTTCCTCCCGTTTCCTTCTACCTGACCAGCTGACTGTTTACTGTTCAGGCCAGCATATTTCCATGGTAACATTCCTACATTACTACAGTTTATGATTGTATTGCATTGGATTGTTTGCTTTTGTCACAACAGATTTCTCTGTGTGACTGGTCTCTCAGGGAGATCGTGTCGCCACAGTCCAACGCCACCCTTTTTAAAAGTGTATTTGTTTTATTATCGAGGTGGATGTTTCTATTGCCTTTTAATGTTTTGAGCTCTTTTATGTGCACCAAATGCATTCTGCACACAGGACCTCCGTTCATCGTCATATCCGAAAGACCAGCACCCAGACCATTACACAAGTTCAAGTGGAGGGGGCAGTAAAAATCGCGGGCGCACGTCTCCACAAATGTTTGACTACACAGACAATAATGTTCAGATTTACCTTAATGATGGACCTTTTTCCGAAGTCAAAAGCACAGAGTTGCGGTTATTCAAGTGTTAAAACTGCGTCTCTTTTCTTCAAACCGTCACGTATTTTGATTTGCTGGAGCTGCTCAAAACTGTTCCAAGCACGCTTTGTGAAACATGGAATGATTGCGTTGCAGGCTGCAATGCTCATTTCTGTATGTCTGTGTCCGTGTCTCTGTCTGTCTCCTTGTCTGTCTGTCTTTCTCTCCCTCTCTCCGACATGAATTACAACAGGCAGAAAACAAAGAAAGTTTCTGTTCCAATGAAGAGGCGATAAAAAAAAACTGCCAGAGCGAGATGTGTCTTTGTTAGAAGCTAATCCATTTCATCAGGACAAAATCTAACAAACAAAATTTAATGGTTAAACTAATCCATTTTATCAGGACAAAATCTAACAAACAAATGGTTAAACTATGTTGTTGTTCTCCTATAAAAAGCAGCGGCTGTTGTCATTACTTCTGTGTGTTTGTCATATACATAAAATCAGCAACAGGAATGTTGTAAGTATTAGCTGACTATGTATTTTTAAATTGATAAATAATGACAAAACCGCGTGGCACCTGTTCACAGAAACGTACAATATGCTCAATGACTATGTTTAGATTTTCATTCAATAATTCGGGTTGCTGTTTATTTGTAATATACAATCATGGGATTATCACACTTGCACAAACATCTCAAGGATTTTATTCTCTATCTCAACACATGATCAAATGCACACACACACACACACACACACACACACACAAACACAGATGTGAAACGTGAAACGTGAAAAGTCATTTATTGTCCACAGCAAGACAACCCTCAGGACAAGGGGGGCGGGGTGGGGTGGGGGGGGGGTATCATATTAAGCATATTGTTGCACCTCTTGAATGGTTCTAACATCACACACACACACACACGCGCGCGAGCGCGCGCAAAATACATACTTAATAATGCACGCACTCACATGCGTACAGATACATACATGAAACGACAGAGAGAGAGAGAGAGAGACAGACAGACAGACAGACAGACAGAAAGAGAGGGAGATTATATTATTAGTTCTCTCATCTTCATTGCTTGAAAGCAAATGTCAAAAGATGTAATTCCAACCTGTAGAATGAAGAATTTGTCACGGTGACATATCCCCAGAAACGTGACTGTCATCGATATTCCCTTGTTTTGACATTTCTCCTTCCCCTGGTCCTCCTCCTTCTTCCTCTTCTTCTTTTTCGACTTCTGCAGATTGTGCGTGTGTGTGAGTCAGTAAGTGAGTCAGTGTGTGTGTGTGTGTGTGTGTGTGTGTGTATGTGCGCGCGCGCGCGCGAGCGCGCGTACGTGTGTTCACTTTCCTGCATCCACTTCTCTGTGTCCCGCATTCTATCTTTCTCCACACCCTTCATACCATTTCCTCGTCCAGATTTTCCAATTACGGCAATCCTGAAGAGGACGGAGAGAACAGATCAAATAACTGAAGCGTGTCGCCTGTCCCTGATGAAAGAAAACCCGCTAGTTCTCCCTGAGGCCAGAAATGGCACAACCCCCCCCGACATTTTCCAAGCATTATCTGAGCCAGAGAGATCCATGCTGATGCAGCTTGTTTTACCCACCGGCGTTTAATCTGGAAAATGTAACGACCTGGAACTGGGGAGAGATCCATTTTAATTAACGTTTTCACATCCGACGGTCAGATTTCTTTCCCTGCATGTAAACGTCAAGACATTTCAAACACCCTGTTGCTGCTCGCTGGAATAAGGTCCACAAACATGTGATTTTCAACATCGGCGGGATATGATTTGGGGTTATACAATAAAAGATTGCCCTTCAGTCCTTATACCGACAGTCAGAGACAGAGGCAGACAGACGGAGACACAGGAAGACACTGACAGAGACAGACAGACAAACAGACAGACTGACACAAAACACAGACACAGACAGGCGATCAAACATATACCAGGAATCAGCCGTTCATGAGTTGCAGGGACTGGTGCTGTAGTCTGGCGTTCATCCTTTGGCCTTTGGGATATCTCCTCCACCCAGCACTCTCCTACATTCCTGTCTCCTCCACCTCACACTCTCCTACATTCCCTTTTCTGTCTGCCTCTCGCCCCAACCCGCGGGCACACAGACCCCGCACTCAGCACACAGACCCCGCACTCAGCACACAAGCAGACGTGTCTCCCGTGCATTTGACAGGGCACAAATCATCGACGGACACAACACCATACACGCTTTCATGGGGTCGGTCAGGGAGATTTGCTGGAGGCATGCTAAAATGCGGGGTTGGCAAAACTGTTTCCACTGCATCGGCCTGTTCTTATAGTATTACACTCGACTCGTTCGTGCAAGTGCAAAGACAAACTCAGACCACGCGCATTTGCGCGTATCCGGGCGCATGCACACACACACACACACACACGCATGTACGCACGAACGCATGCACACACACACATTCTAGAAAACACACACACACACACACACACACACACACACACACACACATTCTAGAAAAAAAAACGATTACTGGTCACAAAAACTCGTGATAATGGAAAGTCAGGACAGTCACACAGTCAATGATACTGATTTTTTTGATTTTTTAAATTTTTTTTTAACTGATTTAAAAACAGTAACATGTTTGGAATCTCCCATTTGCTAATAACAAAGCGACAACACCATATATCTATACAAAGCTCACATGCAATGAATTTATATTTCCATCTATCATAAGAAAATGATACTTACACAAAACCACACAACAACAACAACAACAAAACACCCTATGGATAATCCCAAAGCAAAACAAGTTCACCTGCAGTGAACATTTACAAGAAGCACCTGTGTGGTTTCCTGCTTAAGCCCAAGTCTTGCATTCCTCTACTGTGGTCACAAGGTTCACGTTCACGTGTGCACATCTGAAGCACAGGGGCTGTGCTGAAGCTGTCAAGGATCCAAGCCTGGACACAGGCTGTGACGTATGTCGGTCTGACGCCTTTTTTTCCTCCGCGCTGTGGAGGGGGCTTGTCGCCTGTCGGAAATGGACCGGGAAAGAGGAAATGCAACGTGGCAGGGTTATTTTCATTTTTTGTGGGTGGTCATTTCTCTCTGACTTTGCTATCTGTCTGCCTGTCCCGACACCAAATAAAGGTTGTTAATTTTCTGTCGGTGACGTCAACATCCGTTCTATGGTTGCCCTTGTCGTTCCTGTCAATGTTGCTGTTGTTGTTTTGATTTTCAATGATTATGTTATTCAAGAAACAAAATGAATTATAGAAACAAAGTGTGTGAAATGAAAAGGATTTTCTTTCTTTTCAGAAGTCTAAAGAAAGTCTGCAAGATGAACTTTTGAGGAACAGTTCCTTCATCAAGTGCTGAATCAACGTTTTCTTTGACCAGAAGAAGAACAGTTTCTTCATCAAGAGGTGTTTTGTTATATACATACCTTCCAAAATTAAATGGATTATTTGTGTAATATGCAATAAATGGTATTACACACCACACAGCCTCGAGAGACATTACTTTCAAAAGATGGCAACCAATAAAGTACAGCTTTTTTCAGGTGGTAATTTGCAGGTACAACTTCTTGCACCACACGCTTTGCTGATGTTTTACCAAAAAAGTTGATTAGATAATGTTCACTTGTCAAAGCACAGTTTCTCTCATTCACACTAATATAGACTGCAAGCGAATGGATTCAGCCGCACACGTCGTCTCTTCGTTTTTCGTGAGACTGGAGCACATCAGATTACAGCTTGTTCCGTCCTGTGTCAGCAGAAACTGTATGTACCGAATGGAGGATTCAAATACCAAGAAGTGTCCTCACATTCCAGAACAAAGCCGTAGCCGGGTCGGATAAATGGCATTCGGCAGAGAACGATCTTTTTTTCCCCCCTATCTAACCAAATGGATTGTATAGCAAGCAGACCAGTAGCCAGCAGATTGATAAGGCGAGTAAAAACTATACATCAGAGTAAATGAAGAATACGTAGCTAATCCCATTTGTGAAGATACCAATCTGATAATGATATTTCTCTAAAAATGGACACAACATGTCGAAAAAGACCGGAACACAGCAACCACAGCTCTCCCTTACCAATGGTTATTGTACAATGTATTGTGACTATCATTACGTAGATCCAGTGGTAACAGACAAGACAGCCGACCATCAAAGCTCAGAGGACTACAGTGGTTACGTGGCAGAGGATCAGAAGGTGTTGTGCCTTCAAAGACATTCCACCGTGATCCTCGTGACTGGCGGAGAAACACTGGATACTTTGAATGTGTCACCCCTTTGTTACCTGGACACAGACTCAGACATACAGACAGACAAAGAGTTCCCGAGAGATGTATTTGAATAAAACTGCTCCTTCCCTTCACTGTCTCTCCACCACGTTGAAATCCCACGAAGACAAAAAGAACCCTCGTCCTCTCTGTCACTGCGTGGATTTGCTTGTCTGTGTATGGATGCTTGTGAATGACCGGTTGTATCTTTCCGTGTCTGTGTGTATGGTTCGTTGGCTGGTTGAGTGTGTGTGTGTGTGTGTGTGTGTGTGTGTGCCCCTGTTTCTCTCTTTCTCTTCTCTATGAACTTTCCTCGTCCTCCCTAAAAGTACCTGATCTGTTTGTAAGCCATTCCCTACATCACCCTTCCTTTCTCCCTCTTTGGTTCCCTTTATCTTCCACCACCTCCACTTTCTCTGATCCTACCCCCCCCCCCCCCAAGCCCCCCCCCCCCCAAACCTCCTACCCCCTTCTCCTCTTCCTTTTCTGTCCCAAATCTGAGGGAAAAAAGAACAATGGATATGTCTGTGAATCCACATAAGGATGGACGGCATAGTTAATTTGACACTGCCTACGAAACGCACACCACTACGTCACTGAAATACGTCATGGAGAGGTCATGTCAAAATGACAAACGACTTCCGCGCTTATCGGAGTGCATATCCCCTCTCACCGCTCTGATTAACCCCCTTTCTTTTTATTTACTTACCTTTGTTTTTCTGCCTGTTGTTTAATTTCAACGGACAGTCACTGTCACCGTGCTTTGCATTCAGAATAAATGCCATCAACTTCCTTAAATCTTCTGCCGGTTGTAAGACTGTATGATACTGGAGACAGACCCGAAAAACAGTGAACAGAGAGAAAGGGGTGAAACACCGGTGGGAGGGGATACTGTGAATTAATTGTATACTGCGTGAGGGAATGTGTGTGAGAGAGAGAGAGAGAGAGAGAGATGTCAACGACCTGAAGAGGGCACTGGAATGTAGGGTTGTTGTGTGCAAACAGTTTCATGTACACACGCTCGCGCCCGCCTGGTAATGAACAAATAAATGTCTCACGTCATTCCCGATTTCAGGAAGTTTCCATTCTCAGAACAAAGAAAGTATAACAGTATTATGTTTTGTTGAAAAGAAGGAAAGAAAAACTTATTTTTAAAAGCTGGACGTCTACGTGAGCAGTCTTCCGTAAAAGCCACGAAATTAATTACAACTGCTTACTCCCCTTGTTTATGCAAGAACTGCAACTCATTTTCTTTTTCACTCTTCCTGCATAATTAATCATTCGTAAGTGTAACTTTAGGTCTCTCTAAATGAATTAACTTTGAGATGATATAGTTATTTCAGATTTTTTCAAACACAGGTATGCTGAGAGACAGACAGACAGACAAAAACAAGAGAAAGAAGCAGAGAGTAAGAATGAATATGAACATAAACAGACACGGAGATGCTTTGTTCCTTACTGACGTCAGAACAACAGAAGCAAGCACCGACTTCGTTCGAGTCTTACGAACAAGTCATCTGGATTTTCAGTTGGGACAGGCCATTGTGATTTTTGTATCAGCCAACATCGAAAACACACATATAACATCAAGAAAGCACAGTCCATTGAGTCTTCTGGTCCACAGTATCTTTCTGATATTCATCCTTACATACCTTCACGCCAACTCCGCTCTTCTTCTGACGCCCGCCTGCTTAGATCCCCCTGCTCGAACCAAAACGTATGGCCAACGCAGTTTTTCATACCAAGCCCCCTTTCTATGGAATCAATTTCCTCAGCCTCTCCGTCACTCATCTTCGCTGCAATCTTTCAAATCCAGTCTGAAGACCCACCTTTTCCCCTCCTGAATAATTCTCAACAGCTCATCCCTTTCCAGTATGAACTAAGGTGACTATTAGTGAGCGAGTGAGTTTTGATAGTTTCAGAATTTGTTGGTAGTATTTTTGATTGTGTCCCATTTACGATTGTGTGTTATGACTTGTGTGTGTGTGCGTGCTTGTGTGTATTGTGGGTGTGTGTGTGTGTGTGTGTGCGGGGTGGGGGTGGGGGTGGGGGGTTGATAATGTTTGGTATCTTGTGTTCAATTTTTCTTTTTTGATATTTACATATATGTTTTATTTGTGAACGCCTTGGGCTTATTTTCAATATTAGACATAAATGCACATGATAATAATAATAATATGTTATGCAGGAAGAATACAAAATCCCTGCAAAATTGCTGTACTAGTAATCTGACAGTCCCCCAAAAGGTGCTAGAGTACTTGTATTCCGAGACTGCAAATATTACAAAGTCGGGAGTTGGCAAGTTTACCTATGTGGAGTAATTTTTTGGTAGGCAGAATAAGGTGAAGTAGTCTGAACTGAAACCATTTCAGTTGTGTGTGTCTGTTGTTTTATGAAGACGGTTTATTTTTTGTTTTTTGTTTTTTTAATACTCAAGTTCAGTGTAAAGGGTTTTCCATTTGAAACTGTTTCAGACAAATTTAAATCATCGTTCTCGTATTCTAGGAACAGAACAGTCTTCTTTATCCGATTTGGTTTTCCTTTCCATAAAAACTGAAACATTTCTGACACTATCTATTTTGGAGGATCTGGAAGACAACTGAGAAAGGACTAATGTTTTCATTATAGTTATTTTACCAAATTGTGTACGATTTCTTCTTTTCCGCTGTTTCGGGGTTGTTGTCAACTATTCTACTGTCTGTCGAAAATATTATCCCAAGAACCTTAAACATTCCAGGATTCCTTTGGAAATTTATATCGTGGCGTATATGACTTTAAAAAAAAATTTTTTTTACTACGAAACCAAACTAGCTGGGTTCTGTCATTGTTAACTTTCAAACCTGACATTTGGGAGAAAGCATCAAGAGTGTTTACTGACTCTTTAGTGATATATCAGATCCTTCTAAAAAAAAAAAAAAGGCAATGAGGTATCATCAGCAAATTGGGATAACACTATTTCAACACCTCTAATCTTAATACCTTTATATCGTTGTTATTTCTAAGCATGAGAGACAATAATTATCGCAGCAGATATTAGATATAAGTATGGGGAAAGTGGACCACCTTGTCTACAACCTCTTTCCAGCTTAAACTAGCGAAATACGATAGACTGAAACATATGAAGCGGTGTTTTTGTACAAAGTTCTTAACCATTGTATAATACTGGGACCAAAGTGAAAAACAAACAAAGATTTTTTTAACAAAATACCATGGCACCCTGTCAAAAACTTTTTCAAAGTCAACAAGCATTAGCAGGCCAGGAATACGTGCTTTTTAAGCATGAACAATAACATCGTGAATCAACCGTTTGCTTTCGGTTATGTATCGCCCTTAAAACAAACTTTTTTTGACAATGATTAATACTTGGCAGTGCAGTTTATTATCTAAATACGAGATGAAGCTATCTTATATAATACTTTCAAAGGAGAAATTGGACGCCAGTTTTCGGGTTTTTTTTCTTTCTTTCTTTTAAATTGTCTTTGTCTTGTGTGTGTGTGTGTGTGTGTGTGTGTGTGTGTGTGTGTGTGTGTGTGTGTGCAGTTGATATTTTATATGTAAATGTATGTACGTATATATATATATATATATATATATATATATATATATATACATATATATATATATATATATATATATATATATGTGTGTGTGTGTGTGTGTGTGTGTGTGTGTGTGTATGCATATATATATATATATATATATATATATATATATATCACAAAAAGCTTAAAAAAGAGAAGAATGTTTGTTCAGCAGACCTTAACTAAAAGAGCTATTAATTGTGATGTCATAGCGTGTGTGTGTGTGTGTGTGTGTGTGTGTGTGTGTGTGTGACAGGGACATTCCGCCACGTGTCCCTGTCATTTTATGACGTGCCGGTGCAGTCCTGTTTCCTCTCTCACTTCCTTCACGTTGTCAACTTTGAGAACACAGCTTTATTATATTAATGGTTCTCTCACTGTCTCTCTCTTTCTCTCAATCTCTCTCGTTTCACCCCATTTCCCTACCTCAGTCTCTCTTCCTCCTTCCTTTCCCCCGTTCCTTCTGTCTCCGTTACCTCCTCTCTCTCTCTCTCTCTCTCTCTCTCTCTCTCTCTCTCTCTCTCTCTCTCTCTCTCTCTCTCTCTCTCTCTCTCTCTCTCTCTCTCTCTCTCCCCTCTCTCTCTGTTTTTTATGTGTGTGAATTGAAGTATTATTTCATAACATTTCATTCGTTTGTAATGCATGTTACTTCTGTTTGCTTCTTCGGTTCTTTCATTCATGCAGTAGTTGCCAGCTGCTCCATTGTCAATTCGATGTATTGATGTATGTGTACCGATAAGCGCATAGTCCTTATATATCTATCTATCTATCTATCTATCTATCTATATATATATATATATATATATATATATATACGTGTATGTGTGCTTGTTGATTAGATGATACAATGCATGTTACTTTGTCTTCCTTACTGACCTGCTGTTCTCTTTCACATGTTCCATGTAATATGAGGTTATCTATTCATTAGTTGATATTGTTTTATTCTCTCTCTCTCTCTCTCTCTCTCTCTCTCTCTCTCTCTCTCTCTCTCTCTCTCTCTCTCTTATCCTTGAGTAATAAAGTTTTTGAATCTTGAATCTTGAATCTCTCTCATTCATCACGTCTGGTTTCACACCCTGTAAGGACGTGAAACTATGTTAAAACAAAAACTGAGCCACCATCCCCACGCCTTACATACGGCTTTCTGTGCATTCCACAGTGCTCCAGATTTATCCCTGTGGCTGACCGTGAGGGTGAGTGGTGAGCCTGGGGATTATCACACTGTAATCACTTGTTTTTCTTTCTTTTACAGAAATGTAAAAAAAAAACAAAAAACAACTAGCGGCGCTTTGCAGACACCCTGATTCGAACACACCGACACACACACACACACACACACACACACACACACACACACACGTGTGTGTGTGTGTGTGTGTGTGGTGTGTGTGTGTGTGTGTGTGTGTGTGTGTGTGTGTGTGTGTACATACAGTATTTGTGAAATAGAGATATGTTAGCATGTAAATGACTACAGGGTTTGTAAGTAAAATACAGCGCTATATACTACTAAAACTACTAATTATTATCATTATTGTTATCGTCATCATCATCATCATTATTTTTATTATTATTATTATTATTATTATTATTATTATCACATGAGTATAGAAAAAGTCCTCTTGTCATTTGTAAGAATGTATGACACTGAAGAGAAGAAATAAATAAAAAGTAGATAGAAAGAAAGGTAGGACGGGGTGTGGGAGCGGTAAACACCACACAGACACACAGACACAGACAGACAAACAGATACAGACAGATACAGACACTGACACACACACACACACACACACACACACACACAGACTGACACAGACACTGAGACACAGACAGGCACACATATATACACACACACACACACTGAGACACAGACAGACACACAGACACACACAGACACTGAGACACAGACACACAGACACAGACATGCACAGACACTGAGACACAGATAGACACACAGACAGACACACAGACACTGGGACACAGACACAGACATGCACAGACACTGACACACACACACAGACACAGACACTGAGACACAGACACACACACACAGACACACAGACACAGACAGGCACAGACACTGAGACATAGACAGACACACAGACACAAACACAGACACAGCCACACAGACACACACACAGACACAGACACACATATACACAAACACACACACACACACACACACACACACACACACACACACACACACACACACACACACACACACACTGAGAATGATGAAACGGAAGGCAGACAGGGAGGTAGATAGAAAAAAAGGAGAGAGAGGGAGAGAGAGAGAGAGAGAGAGAGAGAGAGAGAGAGAGAGAGAACATGAACAAGAACAAATGGATTTAATTGCGTGTAGGCCTGTGACCTGTTGCAAACATTGCATACATAATGAAACCTACATAAAGGCACAAAAAATGATGATTGATAATAAATGAACAGATACACCAGACAGACAGAGGGGGAGGGGAGCGGAGAGACAGACACAGAGACGAATACAGAGACAAACACTTGTGCAATTTCTTTCATAATTTTTCATGTTAACAAACGGTCTAAATGGCACGACGTTGGTAAAACTGGATAGAAGATTCAAACCAGGCTGATATAAAACATAAGAAAATGACTGAATTCCGGAAGACGATTAAGCTGGTCATTTAACAACACGAAATTGCATTCACCCCCTACACATACAGCACAACTGTCGGGGCGAGTCGTAAAGCGACTGGACCAAGGGAAACAATTCCCACTAACAGGGAAAGCGTCACTGAAGTTCACGCTCAGGAGGGTCCAGGGTGGATGTGGCATTTACGTCATTTCGTTGGGCAGGTGTAACGTGCACATTTCTTGGCTGAAATACACGTGGCATATTATACACATGCCTTGTCACATGTACCAAATGTCACTATCATACAATCCTTGTGCCTATTCAACGTTTCAAATGTTCACATAAATGATCTGCGAGAAGCAGTTTGTGCAGGCCCTTGGGAAAGAAAAGACCCCCCCCCCCAACCCCCCCCCCCCAAAAAAAAAATCACAAAACAAAATTAAAAAATTAAAAAAACAAACAAACAAAAATCACTGCATGTTAAGGAACCCAAATCGTTATACAAGTTATCTTAAGCACATGGTTTGACTTGACTGCTTTATTGATTCATCTGCATGTTATCTCAAGTTCCTATTCACATAACTCTGCATTATCAGAAATCACAGATATTTTTGTGTGTTCTGAGATTATTCCGTGCACTGCGAATAAGACGCAACAAGAAAACTTTATTTGTTTATAGTTTTGTATTTTTGTTTGTTTATTTGTGTGCCAGTCATCATCACACACCATCCTCCACTGGGAGACCTGCCGGCTTCAAAAATACAGACCCATTCTGTATTCCAGCTCAAGAATGAGCCCCTAGTCATTGGAGAGAAAAACTACAGAAATTTGCAAGTCTCATGTCCAGTAAAGTACCAAATCATGCACCTGAACAGCAGTCTCAACAGTTGCAACAACACCCATCAGTACAACTACAAGTGACATGAAATTGCTGCTACAAATGCAATACATCGAGATGTGTACTGTGTCAATACCATCTTAGATAAATTTATACAAACATTAAGAAGTGAAATGTAAGTCGTCAAATATACGTCATAGACTATCAGACATGTGAGATAGTGTAAAGTATGTTGGTGAAACAGGACAGTCACCACAGAAAAGATTTTACGGACATGCGTACATCAGACACTATGACCCAAACACGTATCAGGACCCTGAATGACAGACAGACAGATGGAAAGAAACGATGGTGACCAAACACCTAAATGAGATATGGCATTATTGTTATCATTGTTATTATTATTATTATTACAATTGTTCTTTTTGTGTGTGTGTGTGTGTGTGTGTGTGTGTGTGTGTGTGTGTGTGTGTGTGTTTACAGCACTGTTCAACATATCTTTAAGTCTCTGAGACTTACATAAAAGGCAATGAAACACAAACCCAACTGACCGAACCAACACGCACATACACACACACGCACGCAAACGCATATGCACGCATGCACGCAATGCGTACGCGCACGCACACGCATACACACATACGCACTCACGCACGCACGCACACACACACAATCACACACACACACAATCACACACACACACACACACACACACACACACACACTACCCACCCACCACACTCCACACACTTTATCGTCCTTTTTCGCACCTTCCATCAGCGTCAAAGGCTGACTGATAGCACTGAGTCAGACTCTCGGGTAACAACCACACAACTCCTGTTTCCTGCTCCTCCCCAAGGTGATCTTGAGCACCGGCATGGCTAGTGCCCCACCACCCCCTCTTGTTGCCATTGACGTGTTCGGGAGGAGGTGCAGGAGGGGCGGGGAGCGGGGGGACAGGCCCATTCATCGGGAGACAAAGAAGCACTTGGTGAAAGAGAGAGAGAGAGCGGTTATCGGTTTCATAATCTAATGTACGTACTCAGTAGAAGGAAATTATGGGATGGAAAGAGAAGTGTCTCTATCTCTCAAATCGATGCCCTAAAATGACAGTGGTCCTTGAACTCTTGTGTGTAATATACATTGCATAATCGTCCATGTGGGTTGGGGTTGGGAGTTGGGGGGAAGTCAACAAAGAATAGACTCACAACCGAGCCGATCATTCATATTGAGGAAAATCATACATTCCAAAGGCGATGTTTTAAAAATGAAGGTGGTACTGCTCCTCACAGTATGCACACACACACACACACACACACACACACACACACACACACACACACACACACACACACACACACACACGTTCACGCTCGTATGCATGCACGAACTGTGCTGCTTGCACGCATGCATACACACACATACGCATCCACACATACAAGCTCGCACGCACGCACACATTAGCTGATTGTCTGTCTGTCAGTCAGTTGATCAGTCAATCTGTCTATCTGTAAGTTTGTCACTGTCTCTGTCTCTTTCTGTACGTCTTAGTCTGTCTGTCTGTCTGTTTGTGTGTCTCTGTCTCTCTGTCTCACTCTCTTTCTCTCTCTCACTCTGGCGCTGTAGAAGTATTTTTGTTGTTATTCACTGATTATGTTATTTTGCTGTCTGGTTTGGTTGTTGATGTACAAATCAACTGAACTGTTTAAAAAAAGGAATCAAACACACTGTGTTTGACTGATAACTTTGAAAAGATAAATGTAGTGGTTTTTAGAAAGATGGGGACACCAAACTAGCAAGGGAAGATGGTTCTATAGAAACGAAGATGTTAAATTAAAGTAATAAATATAAATATTTGGGAATGATGTTTACAACAAGAATCGGTATCAGTACTGCTTTGTCTGAAACCTGCAGAAAAAGGGGGAAAGGTTCTTCAGAAATAATGAAGTTTCTTTAAAATGTTATATATCTTGTCAAACCTGTCAGATATTAATTGTCCCTCTTGTGAAAATGGATCGGAGGATAAGGTTCATTTTCTTGTTTCCTTCTACTGCCTACAAACACACGAGAAAGAACTGTTTAAAACTGGATTCGGTCTATACTGTTCCTAATCAAATTAGTGTTGCAAGCATTCTTTCGTGTAACGTTGTAAACGTTCTAAATGAGTCAGGGAGTTTTATTGCAGAAGCAATCCAGTTTTTAAAGAAAACAAAAAAGCAAAAAAAACAAAACCAAAACCAAACAAACGAAAATGAAACCATCGGTGATAGCAATTTACTTTTTAGGAGACTGTGGTCCTTTGGCCTTGTGTGTGTGTGTGTGTGTGTGTGTGTGTGTGTGTGTGTGTGTGTGTGTGTGTGTGTGTGTGTGTGTGTGTGTGTGTGTGTGTGTGTGTGTGTTCGTTCTTTAGTTTAACGTCTTTTCACTGTAAGTGATATTAGACGAGGGAAGGAAAAAAAATCGAGTGGGAGGAGGGGGGGCGGAATTACTGTGTACGCATACGAGTAAGTGAAAGTGTGTGTGTGTGTGTGTGTGTGTGTGTGTGTGTGTGTGTGTGTGTGTGTGTGTGTGTGTGTGTGTGCACGTGGTGGAGGGGTGGATGGGGTGGAGAGGGGTGTTTGCGGCATGGTGTTCGAAACCTTGCATGAGTGTGAGCGTGCATGACTGGATTTGTGTCTGAATTCAATCATGTGTGCCTCTGTGTGAAGCTCAGATATGCGGAATACCCAAGACGCGTTCACAAGTACATTTTGTTCTTTCTCGCCCCATGTCACAAGGGGGTTAAAACGCTGAATGAACAATGAAAAATGTGTCATTGTCATTGTCATTGTCATTCTCTCTCTCTCTCTCTCTCTCTCTCTCTCTCTCTCCAAGTCATTGGAGGAAACTGGACTCGAAAGGATTACCCTTTTTTAAAAGTAAGAGCTATAACTAATGTTGCGTTTCCAGCTGCGAAAAGCGCAGCAGGAAAAGATTACAAAGAAACACAGATGCAATTTATTTTCTGTTTCATTCAAGTATAAATAAAAATCAAGAAGAAAGAAAAATTGTTTGTGATATTGGAGACACTGTTTTTCTGTCTGTCTACCAATCTGTCTCCATCTTTCTCTGACTTCATGTTTTCGAAACCGCACCTGCAGTATGTTTTTGTTTGGTAGTGTGTGTGTGTGTGTGTGTGTGTGTGTGTGTGTGTGTGTGTGTGTGTGTGTGTTGGTTTTGTTGTTGCTGTATTGTTTGTCTGTTTCTGTTTGGGAGGGGTCCTCCGAAGTGCATGGATGTTACAGAAGCGAGATGCCCAGAGCTGAGTTTAGCAAAGGGGAAGCTCTGTGTGTTTGCACATCAATGCTTCAGTGGACCTCATTTTCTCTGCTTGGTAAACAGTGTATACGTACCCTTTTCCGGTCTTCTGGTTCGTCTATGGCCCTGAAATACTCGTGAGTGGAAGAGGTCTATTAGAGGTCATCGTGTGTGAGTGTGTGTGTGTGTGTGTGTGTGTGTGTGTGTGTGTGTGTGTGTGTGTGTGTGTGTGTGTGTGTGTGTGTGTGTGTGAGAGAGAGAGAGAGAGAGAGAGAGAGAGAGAGCACCATGAAAATTAAAACGGTGATATAATATCTAATGAAGCAGATGACGTTTTTGCGCTTCCCCTTCATCGTTCCAGTGGGAACGATGTCAAATACAAACCTGCTGATAGCATCATTTTTTTCTAAACTGTTCTAGTGCTCCAAATTTCTGACTTGTTGGTGCAGAAAGGGGAGAGGGTGGTGGTGGTGGTGTGAGAGAGGGGTGAGAAGGGGGTGGTGTTTGATGACAGCAGGGACTGAACTCGGGGCCGGAGACTGACTTAACGATGTGGAGCCACGACACACGCACCTGTGTATCGGGTTGTTGTGAGTGGCCCGCTGCCCTGTTGACAATCCCTGTATCATTTCAATGACATTATCAAGGGCGCTTGACTCGGCTATCAAGACCTACGTACGCACATAAATACATCCGTCTCATTTTCTCACCCCACACCCACCCCCATTACTTTCCACCGCCATCCCTGACCCTGAAGAAAAAAGAACAACAATAAAGCAACAAAAACCATAAAAAATAGTAGTATCCGTTTCTGTCTTATTCTGTCTGTATGTCTTCTTTCTGTCTGTCGGTCCGTTTCTCTCTCTCTCTCTCTCTCTCTCTCTCTCTCTCTCTCTCTCTCTCTCTCTCTCTCTCTCTCTCTCTCTCTCTCTCTATCACTTACACGCACGCACGCACACTCACACACACAAACACACACACTGCCATGTCCTTTCCACTTTCTTCCTAGTTCCCTTTTTATTCTGTTTAAAACAGTAGGTTGAAATAGGCACAGTATCGACCTAAAAAAATATCGCACACTTTTTTCTCCTTCTTTTGTAAAGTATCTATCGCTTTGTCAACACTAAGTCCTTTTGTTACCGAAACAAGCTTAGCGATTTCATTATAGTGGGGTGGTATTGAAACATTAGCTTTTATCACACTTTCTTCGTTTACTGAGCGAGAATGCTACGATACTCTGCCGCTGTCTTTAATGTCAGGGTTGGGTTTTCAAATGGTAAGCGAGCTGTTGGTTTGCAAGCAATATCTCTTTCAGAAAGGTGTCTTGGAGATTAACTTTTTTGGGTAGGACAGGGGGGGGGGAGGCTTGGGGGGGGGATTATCTGACTGAAGGATGGAGGAAAAATCGGTGTTTGTGTGTTGATTTTATTTCTTCTTTTTTTGTGAGGCAGGAACTTGAGACAATGGCTTGGAAAGATGTTTGTAGAGAATGTGTGAGGTATTTATTCCGGGGCAACGACCCTTTCTTGTATTCTATCGTTGCACGATATAGTCAAGTATATTAAAACATAAGCGCAAAAATAACAATGAAGCAAACAAAATAAGGAAGAAATAAAAAACCGCAAAAGAAATAGCAATAAAAATTGATACAAAGCATGGAGTTTGTGGACACCAGTGTACGTGAGACAGTCAGCACGTTCATCTTCTTTTTCTCCTTCTTCGTTTGTGGGCAGTCACTGCCGCGTTCACTTGTACACACGAGTGGGCTTTTACATGTAGGACCGTTTTTATGTTCTTGTTTGCATAAACTACCGAACGCTGACATAGATTACGGGACCTTTAACGTGCGTACACACCAAGAGGGTTCAGGCACTGGCAGGTCTGCACATCTGTTGACGTGGGAGATCGGAAGAATCTCCACCCTTTACCCACCAGGCGCCGTGAGCGGGAATGGAACCCAGGACCAACAGATTGAAAGTCCAACGCTTTAACCAGTCGGCTGTTGCGCCCATCAAGCACGTTCATCTGAATGCACCTGTCTGCAGTCAGTGACAACATCGCCCCCAGTGGGGTCTGGTCGCATTTCACTTGAAGTACACTGCTTTCACTGGCTGCATCACGCGATCGGCACGGTCTCGCCAGTTGACGTGTTGAATCTTCCAGCCAGTGGGTATGTCCAAGATACTGTTACTGTTTCTGTGTCTTGACCAAAACAAAACAAAACAAACCAAAAAAGTGCAGTCGCTAGGGGTTTGGATGCTTGAATGCGCACGTCCAAAGCTGATGACTGCTGTCACGAGCCTGTTTCTGATACTGAAACGCGTCGCGTCCGACAGATACTAATGAGCAGAGTCACGATTGTGAACGCACCAAAGCACAAAGAAATAGGCCTTTGTGGCAGCACTAAGTGGGCCAGTATCATGAAAATTCATTATATCAAAGGAGGATAACAGGGCTAGTATTGTGGAAGCACTTAACATTGAAGTGATAACTGGGTAGTATTGTGCAAGCACTGAGCATAGAAGTGATAACTGGGTAGTATTGTGCAAGCACTGAGCATAGAAGTGATAACTGGGCTACTAGTATTGTGGAAGCACTGAGCATAGAAGTGATAACTGGGTAGTATTGTGCAAGCACTGAGCATAGAAGTGATAACTGGGCTACTAGTATTGTGGAAGCACTGAGCATAGAAGCGATGACTGGGCTACTAGTATTGTGGCAGCACTTAACATAGAAGCGATGACTGGGCTACTAGTATTGTGGCAGCACTTAACATTGAAGCGATGACTGGGCTAGTATTGTGGCAGCACTTAACATACAATGATAACAATGATAATCAAAATTTTCTTCTAATTCAATTCTGACAGATGCTGCTATTACATGCGGAAATTCTCTTTTTGTTGTGTCAGAAGCACATACGTTGACGTTTGCTTTTGTTAACTCTCAGGGAGGGACAGGTGGCACCAGAACACGAGGTGCCATATCATGTAAATCAATGTTTGAAGAATTTAAAATATCTTACACATACGTGCGAATGGTTTGTAGATTTAATTTATTTTGTGCATTTTTTGGAAAATCAATAACAGACCTAATATTTAATTCCTCAAAATCATCCACTGCTGTACATCTCACAATGTATTTAGCAGAACTTAATTTTATGATTTCATTTAGTGGTAGAATTCCCGCAAGCTTATAGGCTTCTGAGGTCTTAGTATGCACAGGTACCCCTAAAGCCAGTTTCACAGCTTTACTGTCAATTATTGGCAGCTTCTTTAGAAACGTCGGCGGAGCAGAAAAGAAGATTTCTTGATCGTAGGTCAATTTTAATCTTACGAGAGATGTCGCTAAATGTAAAAGAATTTTTGAGTCTTGGAGTAGTGTCATAGAAGCTGTAAGTAGTATGATAGAATCGCAAAGTTGTGTGATGAAAGCGCAAAGTGGTATGATGGAAGTGCTAAGTAAGTATGAAAGAAGCGCTATGTGGGCTACTTGTCTCAATGCTGCGATCTCACATACTTGTTCCAAGTCATTGCAGACACAACACCAAACTGCTTAAACGGAAATACAACAAAAATCAGTTTGTATTTTTGTACGGGACGGACTCCGCTCATCGAGAAGTTCGTGCCATTGACGGAGAAGCGCACGTCTATCACTCCCAGTGTCTCTAGCTCTCTTGTGACCGAAACCCCGTACTGTGCTTGCACACAATTCTGTTTGTGACATTTGCAATGCACCAAAAGAACACTGCCAGATCATATTTCTTTTATTCAGTGCAACCGTCAAAAGATAACGCGCTAGTAGTTTATTCCAGTTTAATTCTGATCTCAAAATACGTATCTCAAAAGCTTATGACTGTCATAATTGTGTGGTGTCAAAAGGTACTGAACGCCGGCACGATGCTGTTCTCTCTGACATGGTTGGGAAGTACGTGACACAGATAATTATTGTCAACAGTGTCGTGACTTATTTGTGGTCGTGGAACGAACGGCGTGTCGTCATCCAATAAGTGCGCCGAACAGCGGAGATTCCTCCATGTCCTTCCTTCCTCAGCCTGTCTTGGAACTTTACCCTTCACCTGACTACTTAGTTTTTCTGTTCCCATATTTTCTTCAGTATAAGTTCAGGGAGGGAGGGAAATACAAAAACGAGGTTATTTTCATTAGACGAGAGGAGGGAGGGGCAGAATGTCGTCAAAACCCACAGTTATGTACACATTAAGGGAGGGGAAGCAGCGGAGAATGCAGAATGGCCCAAGTGGCCTTGGCAGTCGGCCGGGCGGCGCAACAAAGGCGGCGTGATGGAAACAACACAGTAGGGGATGAAGGGGCGGGGGAGCGTGGGGGGTAGGCGGTGGGGCAACAGTCAACGACCCACGGTGACCCCAGAACTGACATGATGGACGGTGACCCCAGAACTGACATGATGGACAGTGACCCACTGTCTTGACTCAACAATTAACACATAACTCACAACTCAAAACATTATTTTATTCAAGGATTAAGATTTTAGGCATGGCCCATTCTGCCAATCTGTCCTTGCTAATTTACATCAGTTACAGGAACACACATATATTTAATTAAAAGGGGAAAAAGCGAGAAGAAAAAACAAAACAGAAAGAAATCCTGCAGAAGGAATATGATAAAGAACACACACACACACACACACACACACACACACACACACACACACACACACACACACACACACACACACACACACACACACACAGATTGACAGATGGATAAGATAGAGAGAGAGAGGAGGGGAGGAGTGGGGGGGGGGGGAGAAATATGTCATCAGTATCCGGATGACTAAAGCCACATTGTTGTTATCATCAAATCCACGTAGACAGTTGTAATCAATACTACAATCACTTATACAACAGCTATTGTCACCACCATGATGGAATGAGATGAATATATTCATGCATGCACACAAATTAGAAGAAAATGAAAGAAATGCAAACAAGCAAACAAAAGAAAGTGAATGTACAGAAAATAGGACAGAATAAGAACAAGAGCAAAACTCTTGGAGAAACAATAACAACGGATCCAATAAATATAAATGCCAACGGTCACTTCTATATCTGTCATTTATGGTTGGAAGGATTGAAGATATATTTGGAGATTTGACTTGAAAGTAAGTAGAGAACTGTTTGTTTGTATGTGTACAGGGATTGGGTTCCATAGGGATGCACCTGAAAATGCAAAACTTGTTCTGAACATATCAATGCGGATGCGTGATAAAATGTACTTGGGCTAGCCGTATCGGCATGAGGCTCGGGTAAGCAAATGAAGATATTGTGGTGCCAAGTTATTGTGCACTTTGTACACAAGTAAGGCTTTGTTGAATACTGTTTTTGCCAGGGAAGGATGTTTAATCTGGCTTGTTTTTTCAAAGTTGACAATGAAGGATCTGGTAAAATTATTTTGGTTGCTCTCTCAGAGAGAGAGAGAGAGAAGAAGAAGAAGAGATAGATATGCTTGCAGACGGACAATCGGACAGAGAGAAAGACATGGAGAGACAGAAAGGAAGACAGAGAGAGTGTGTGTGTTTGAGTGGGAGAGAGTGAAAGAGAGAAGCATGGAGCGAGACAGAGAACTGGGTGGGGAGAGACCTGACAGTGTTCACAGTTGACAGATGACGCCAGTCGCCAAAACCAGGCCTCTTGTCACAGGACTAATGAAATTATTAGGCCGTGAACTTTCTGAGCAAATATCCTACAGGACAATGACATGAGAGGCGGTCATTGCCTTTGTTTTCACGCCCCCATCCTCCACCCCCCTCCAGCCAGCCTTTTTGTGTGACATCCCTCCCACACATCATGCCCCATCCTCCACACACCCACACACCCACACTCCCACCTCCGTGCTGTTTTTTGCCCTCATTTCAGATTTCGTGGTTTTCCTTTCCACTATACTTTACCGTCGGATTAAGTAAAAATCTGACTTTTGTCTCTGTTTTCTTTTTTAAGTTGGTTTGGTATGTGGCATGATTCAGGATGCGCGAAGGGGAAAGGTGTGGAGGAGTTGTTGGCCGGGAAGGGGTGTGTGTGGGGGGTGGGGTGGGGGGAGGGGGTGCGGAGGGGCGGGGGGGGGGGGGGGCAAGGAGGGGGGTCAAGGGGGGTGGAGACAGGGGGGTGGGGGTTGGGGTAAAATAACTGAAGGGAAATGTAGCACACGCTTTTCGGGAGGTAAAATACGGGATAAGTGGGTGGGGTGATGTGCTGTGGTGAGAAACTGTGACCTGTGTATGATCGTGCACTTTGTGTCCGTTTGACAATTTGATTAAAAAAAAAAGTCTTACCTCTATTGCCATGGTATTGTATTGTGCTGTGTTGCATTGTACTGTAGTGTAGTGTATTGTACTGTATTGCAATGCATTGCATTTCATTATCACTCTGAGTAAACTTCGAGTTGCTCTCTCCGGTACAATACTTCGCCACAGTGCAGCGCCACCCACATATGATTTTACTTTCTGCTTTACTATCAAAGTGGATTTCACTTGAGAAATTTACCTGAGGCAACGCTTTTCTTGTTTTTATTTCTTTTACGAGCGCCAAGAGCATGCTGCACGTGGGGCCTCGGTTTATCGTCTCACCTGAATGACTAGCACCCACACCACCTCTCAACGTCAAGTGAAGGGAAAAGTAGAAATCCTGGTCTTTATATGGGACTCCATTCGGTGGACACTCGTTTCTTGACTTTTTTCATGCGCCTTTCTCTATCATCAGTATTTGCCGCGAAAAAAAAAGTCAATTTCACAATACTGAGAAAACTGTAGCTCCATGTGACTGTGACATAATAGCTGCGGCATGTTGCCCCAGTGATCTGACGGAAAGTACAACAAAGAAATTAGAGATCATTGTATGACTAGAATACTTGGATCTTGTGCCTGTAGCCTGGTGTGCTTTTCCGCTGTCAAAACAGATTGCTTCGTCTCAACAGACAAGAGAACATCCAAGAAAACCAGATCTCGTTTGGTAATGCTCCATCCTACGCAGTCAATTATTTTCCAGATAAAAGATGGTATGATTATCGAAATAGTATATTCGGGATGTGAAATGCAAATACCGTTATCATTATCTGTTGCAAGCACCTTGGCAATGTGTGACAAGTCCTGACAAAACATGCACCTTGGCAATGTGTGACAAGTCCTGACAAAGCAAGCACCTTGGCAATGTGTGACAAGTCCTGACAAAGCAAGCACCTTGGCAATGTGTGACAAGTCCTGACAAAACGTGCACCTTGGCAATGTGTGACAAGTCCTGACAAAGCAAGCACCTTGGCAATGTGTGACAAGTCCTGACAAAGCAAGCACCTTGGCAATGTGTGACAAGTCCTGACAAAGCAAGCACCTTGGCAATGTGTGACAAGTCCTGACAAAGCAAGCACCTTGGCAATGTGTGACAAGTCCTGACAAAGCAAGCACCTTGGCAATGTGTGACAAGTCCTGACAAAGCAAGCACCTTGGCAGTGTGTGACAGGTCCTGACAAAGCAAGCACCTTGGGCAATGTGTGACAGGTCCTGACAAAGCAAGCACCTTGGGCAATGTGTGACAGGTCCTGACAAAGCAAGCACCTTGGGCAATGTGTGACAGGTCCTGACAAAGCAAGCACCTTGGGCAGTGTGTGACAAGTCCTGACAAAGCAAGCACCTTGGCAATGTGTGACAAGTCCTGACAAAGCAAGCACCTTGGCAATGTGTGACAAGTCCTGACAAAACGTGCACCTTGGCAATGTGTGACAAGTCCTGACAAAGCAAGCACCACCCTTGTGGATGCAGGAGGGGGAGGAGTGGCACTTTCAGTGCCCCTACCTTCTGCAAATTCCTCTTTTCTATTGCTCTCTTTGCTTCTGGCTTTCTCTTTTTCTTTCTATCGTATTTTCCTATGCTATTTTCTGCCTTACTTGCCCACTCACCTATACTTTTTTCTTTTGTCTTTCTTTTTTGTTTTAGCCTTGAATATATTTTGCGACTTTCCGTGACCTGATAATTGATGTATCCTTATGTCTCCGGGACGTTTAAGTTGTCCACTGACATTTTTTGTTTTGTATGCCATGTATGATATATAATTCTGTGTAATATCCGTCATCCTCCTCGAAAAAACTGACATTGTAAGAGGCGTGTCCCAGGTAAATGTGCAGGAATATGACTGCCAGGTTAAAGGTGAACATATGTGACTGTTTTCAGCCCTGATGTGGTCCGTGGGTCGGCTTAGTTGTAAGCAACAGTGACAAGAAACAATTTTTGACAGCGTTGACTTGAAAGCAACTCTCTCTCTCTCTCTCTCTCTCTGAGCGTTGCATCCACACACACACACACACACACACACACACACACACACACACACACACACACACACACACACATTTTACTCCTGCGGATGCAACAAAGAAATAAAAACCAAAACAAACATATGAAAAAACAGGAAGACTAAAAAGAGATAAAGAAAGAAAGATCAAGGACGAAAGGAAGAAAGAAACATGGTAACGAATGAACTGATAAATAGATAACTAAATGAAGGAAGGAATGAGGGAACGAAGGAAAGAAAGAGAGATACGCAAAAATGGATGACATGCATACAGAAAAAAAGACAAACTGGCAAAAAGGATGTAAAAATCTTTTTCTTTTTTTTAAAAAGAAATAAAAGAAGAAGAAGAAATGGATTGTGATTTTTTGAAATGATAACAAAATAAAGATTAAAAAGCGCAGAAAAGTAAGCGACTTTAGTTACAAATTGACGTCACCAGAAGCATCGTTGCCGTAATAAAAACGTGATATCATGATCATGTTATACCTATGTGCACCATTTACTGAGTGTCACGTGACAGATAAGCCACTAGATGATCAAGTCATCACTTTACCCCTTTTTTCTTTTGAAAAAATGCTTCTACTTTTTCTCGTTTAAAAACAAAAAACAAACAAAAAACAACAAACAAACAAACAAACAAAAAAAACGAAAAAAATCAAAAACACAGTCACATGCACTTTTATTCAGGCCTCGGATAATGTCTTTCTGTCTGTTTCCTTTGTTTTCTGTTTGCTTCTGGTCACATTTAGTGAAAATAGTGTGACTGCGAAAACGACCGATAAAAAATATTTCACGATTATCACAAAATAAGTTTAAAATGCGTGAACGTATTACTTGAAGTTCAACAGACATTTTTATTTTCGTTTCCAGATGACCCTCAGTTCGTTGTGGCTGAGGCAAGGTGGGTAATCTCATTTTTCTTTAACTCATTGAACACTGCCTTGGATCACGGGATCTTCAGTTTGTGTGTTTTCTTTTCTGCAGGTGTAAACACGCGAAGGGGATTCAGGCACTACGCGAAGGGGATTCAGGCACTACGCGAAGGGGATTCAGGCACTACGCGAAGGGGATTCAGGCACTACGCGAAGATGATTCAGGCACTACCAAACCTTCACATCTGTTGACCGAGGACACGGAAAAACTAAATCCATTCTTCCACCAGGACTGCCGAGATCCTTCCATTTTGGAGACCGACCACTCTCGGAATAACGTTCTTCTGGAGGCATAAGGTCTGGAATATGCTTACCAAACCTGGAGTAACGGACTGGATCTACCCCTCCCTCCCCCTCCCAACTTCATTGTACTCCCTGGGGTCATTTTGACGCTATCCCAGTGTGTGTGTGTGTGTGTGTGTGTGTGTGTGTGTGTGTGTGTGTGTGTGTGTGAGAGAGAGTGTGTGTGTGTGAGTGTGTGTGTGTGTGTGTGTGTGTGTGTGTGTGTGTGTGTGTGTGTTTGTGTGTGTGAGTGTGTGTGTGTGTGAGAGAGAGAGTGTGTGTGTGTGAGTGTGTGTGTGTGTGTGTGTGTGTGTGTGTGTGTGTGTGTGTTTTGCTGATTCTGTGTGTATTTCTTTGTGTGTGTCTGTGTTTGGGGAGAGAGAGAGAGAGAGAGAGAGAGAGAGAGAGAGAGAGAGAGAACGAACGAACGAACAATTTTTATTCAATAAAGGCCGTGGGCCCTCATGAAGGGGATCAGTGAACACAAATTGTCACATTCCAGAACAATGTGGAACAGAAAACATCTAACTACAATTCTAAGAATGCACATGCACACAAAAAAGCACAATTAATCACATATCAAACTGCGGATTTTGAATGCCTTAGACAAGTATGTAGCGAACTGTTTTACAATGGTTTCATTTGTTGATGACATTAGCAAGGAAAGTCGAAACAGAGATGGATGTCTATGATATTTTTGTGGAATTAACTGTAGCCTAAGGTCATTTAAGGCAGGGCAACGTAACACGAAGTGAAGTTCATTTTCTTCAGCACATCTGCACAAGGAACAAATATTATCGTGATCATTCAATTTACTATAACAATAACGATGAAGAGAAAGATCGGAAATCCCAAATCTAAACATTGTCATAATATATTTCAAATGCCTATCCATCTTCATTGACAGATAAATCGGAAGTGAATGCATAGAAATAAACTGCCTATAAAACTCAAATCGATCGCTATCTTGAATGTGGTACGACCATACTTGCCATATACAATCAATTAATCTATTTCGAAATGTACGGATAAATCCATTTATATCCCCTACTCCCTGCTGTAACCACACATAACCAAATCCCATTTCTTATAACTTAATTCTCACCATTGATACCCAGTTTTTCTTACTCCTTACATCCAAATCATACAACATATTATATGCTTTTCTTGGCAACCTAAAATCTTCCAGTTGTGTTAATTTTAACCAGTAAGAGATACATCTTGTCACAGAATTGATATATATCGGATATCTTTTTGTTTCGCCATAGATCAAATCATTAGGCGTTTTCATACTTACCCCTAGAAACTTTTTCAACGCAAATAAATGTACATTCTCACAAAATACTGCAGCATTAGACAGACCCCAAATTTCAGCTCCGTACTGAACGATAGGTTGTATCTGAGAATCAAATAGTTTCATAAGCAACTCAAAAGAATGATTTTCTAAAGTTATTTTTTCATAATACAAAGTAATGCGTGTTTAGCTCTACTTGATAAATCCTTACATGCAGCTGTGAAACTTAACTTAGTTGAAAAATATATTCCTAGGTATTTATATGCATTCACTACAGGCATTATAAACCCGCCATACGTCCATCTTTCTCTAATTCCTAAATACCCACCTTTTCTAAAAACAATTATATTACTTTTTAACATGTTTACTTTCAACTGAAGTGAACTTGCAGAACGAAACAGACTGTTTAATTGTGTTTGCAAACCAATAATAGTTTCAGAAATTAATGCAACATCATCTGCTAGAAGAAGAATAAACAACTCTAAAATATCACCCGTAAACTGAGCACCATGTTTTCCGTTTCTAATAATTTCAGTGGTTAGTTCGTTAATAAAAAGAGAAAACAGAATAGGGCTGCAAACATCACCTTGTTTCACCCCAGAAGTACACTGGATATAATCTGTCATCCTACCCCCACACCTTACCCTAGCTTTCACACATGCATACATACTCATTATACATTTCAACAATTTTCCATGAACACCAGCTTTCAAAAGGATTGGCTAAAGAATTGTTCTATTTATAGAGTCGAAGGCTTTCTCAAAATCTATAAAAGCTACATACAATTTACGATTTAAAGAGAATTGTTTTTGAACGAAAACCATTATAGTATACATATGATCCACAGTAGAGTAGACCCGTTTAAATCCTGCTTGGTATTCGCCTGTGATGTTATTGTCTTCTACCCATTCTTGCAATCTATGATTAATGATAGTGATGTAAAGTTTACTACTAATATCGCAAAGAGAAATACCTCTATAATTACTTGGATTATTCACATCTCCTTTTTTGTAAAGAGGTAAAACAACACACTCGGTCCAGTTCTCCGGATAGACCCCACTGTTAAATAAACAGTTAAAAAACATTACAAAAAATTCAGAATTGATTCAGTTTTACTACCATACTTTAACAATTCACCAATTATGCCATCTGGTCCTGCAGCTTTACGGCTTTTTATTTTACGAACAGCAAACATTACTTCGTCTATTGAAATCGGGCGATTTAAATAATCTTCCCCTTCCCCTTCCCCTTGCACCCACTGAAATTCATTGTCAGAATCAACATCTTTTGTAAGAAGAGTCTTAAAGTGTTCAAACCACATATCTTCACTAATATTGTTAACAGGCTGTTTTCGTTTCAATGAAATATTACGAACTTTGTTCCAGAAATCTTTCTGATTTTTAATCGAGGCAACTAATTCTGACAGCAAAGAGGCGTTAAACAGTTTTCGCTTTCTCTTTAGCAGATACTTATATTCCCGTCTGGCCTTCCAAAAGCAAATACGATCGTTAACATCTAAAGTGCGTCTAAATTTGTTAAGAAGCATGCGAACATTTCTTTTACTGCTGCGACATTCTGCGTCAAACCAGTCTTTCTGCTTCAGTTTACTCCTTACACATATTTGTTTCTTCATACATTCTTCAGCGTCCTTAATGCATTCATTAAACACTTTTAACGCTTGATTTATATCAACATCAATAAGATTAATTGCAAAATTAATCCTTTCTTGATATTCTTCAGATGATATATTGTTACTATACACATCAGCATAATCCTCATTGCACACAAAATTATCCAACATAAATTCATTTTCTAACTTTGTATTTTCCGGCTCAGCACCAATATTCCTAAAATGAAGTTCCACAGGCATATGATCTGAATCAATTCTTTCAGACACTCGCACCTCACATAAATCATACAACAATGCATACAGGTCACAAGACATGAGAAAATAATCATTCACACTGCACCCACTGTCTGACACATACTTGTAGCAACCGTCGCCATGACACATACCATTGAGAACACACAAGTCAAGGGCAGTACACATGTTCAACAACAATTTACCATAGTTATTAAGTACAGAATCTTCAGAACAACGATTAACACTAACTGGGTGGCTTACATGTTGGAACTCTGAAATATCTGAAACATTCTGGCAGTAGTGAGAGACATTAGAAGTTCTTCCATTCAAATCCCCACACAGCAATATATAAACATCCTTGCAGGCCAAGAAACAATCAGTCAAGAACTCCTCTAATAACGCAATACCATTTTCACAGTCAAAATGAGCACAATAGGGAGAACCCTCAGGTGGCACACAAAAATGTGTTTGGTGTTGACAGAGAGAGAGAGAGAGAGAGAGTATGCAGTTCTGTGTGTGCTCGCGCGCGCGCACGCGCGCGCGTGTGTGTGTGTGACTGTCTGTCTGTCAGTCTGTCTGTGTGTGTGCGTGTCTGTGCACAGTGTGTGTCTGTGTCGGTGTGTATCAGTGTGTATGCCTCTGTGAATCTGTGTGTCGGTGTGTGCGCGAACCCACGTTGTTTTATCTGTGAATGATGTTCACTCCCTGTTTTCACTTTTCAGACAATACTGAACATAATAACAGTGACACGTGTGTAATGAAGAATCTATAAAGAATATAGCAGATTTTATGTTGTACATAAACAAAACGTGTTATGTGACAATAAGCATAATTGTCATTGAACTGCAGCAATCAAACCCGACAAATTCCACATATTCAGTTTAAAGATAAGACAACCGCATTGTCTACAGACGTACAGGCAGACGCTGAGCCTTCTAAGTCAATCATTCTCCTCCGCTTCAAACGGTGTCAGTGCCTTTCTGCAGCTCCACTGTGTTCACACTTTCTAATCTGTCCCTCCATCTTCCGTCTGTTGATCCCGTTAACCCCCACCTCCACCCCCTGCCCACCACTTTCTCTCTCTCTCTCTCTCTCTCTCTCTCTCCAGACCCCGTCGTCTCTCCAATGGGGGTGACTGCCAACCATTCCTCAGCTTGTAACGCACGGACTTTTTAAGGCTTTTAAACGTCTGTGTACATGTATGTTTCTGTGTGTCTGTGTCTGTGCATGCGCAATGTGTTTCTTCTTAAATTAGATGCGCTCTATAGATGTTCATTATTGTTATTTTTGTAATAATCACAGAAAAGTCAACCTATGGAACCCCCACCCCCACACCCCACCCCCGCCCCCTCATGTCTAGCTGAACAAATTTTAACCTGCCTCCCCCATACCCAGCCTTGGACAAGTCCTATCGGTGACTGCCCCTTTGACGTGACAAGCCTCTTTAGTGACATCCCTTTTCCAAGACCCCTGGAGACAATACCCAGGATCCGATTCCCTGCCCTGCCCCTGTAGGCACGCACCATGGACCTGAGAGAGGCCGTGGAAAATTGACATCTAATTCACCAGTGTCCCTTTCTCCACTGATGTCGGTTAATGGCTGAGTGTGTTCTCCTTCTCTCGGTCGAGTTTTTACAGGCTGTTTGTGTTTTGTGTGTTTTATTAAGTTATTTTCAGCAGCTTTATATTTCATTCAGACACAAATAAATGCCCTGAAAAGGGGGGTGAATTAAACTAAGATGACCATAAACAAAGATAAAAAGAAGAAAAAGTCAGAAAGAAAGAGAACAGATTTGTTTTTAAATCAGCATCGTCATAAAAACGTGTTTCTAAGAAAGGAAAGAAAGGGTAATAATTATAATTGTTGCTTTACTTCCAGGATCCCAATCAACTTGTTTTTAATCATACCCTTAATTATTTGTATGTTGAAGATTTTCTATCCCATAACATGGAGTGCATCTATCGGTTTTCTCTGGTGCGACTTCTCCGAGTTATTTTGGTCAGTTTCGTTGTATTCTATGTCATTGTTTACATTGCTTTTTTAATTTTTTTTTATCAAGACAGATTTTTCTGTGTTAAATTCGGACTGCTCTCCACGGAAAGGGGGAGGAGGTGGAGAAGGAGGTGAAGAATATCGCGTCTGCACAGTGCAGTGCAATTCTTTGCACTTTCTTCCTTTTCCCAATCTCACAGTGCAGTGCAATTCTTTGCACTTTCTTCCTTTTCCTAATCTCACAGTGCAGTGCAATTCTCTGCACTTTCTTCCTTTTCCCAATCTCTCAGTGCAGTGCAATTCTTTGCACTTTCTTCCTTTTCCCAATCTCACAGTGCAGTGCAATTCTTTGCACTTTCTTCCTTTTCCCAATCTCACAGTGCAGTGCAATTCTTTGCACTTTCTTCCTTTTCCCAATCTCTCAGTGCAGTGCAATTCTTTGCACTTTCTTCCTTTTCCTAATCTCACAGTGCAGTGCAATTCTTTGCACTTTCTTCCTTTTCCCAATCTCTCAGTGCAGTGCAATTCTTTGCACTTTCTTCCTTTTCCCAATCTCTCAGTGCAGTGCAATTCTTTGCACTTTCTTCCTTTTCCCAATCTCACAGTGCAGTGCAATTCTTTGCACTTTCTTCCTTTTCCCAATCTCTCAGTGCAGTGCAATTCTTTGCACTTTCTTCCTTTTCCCAATCTCACAGTGCAGTGCAATTCTTTGCACTTTCTTCCTTTTCCCAATCTCTCAGTGCAGTGGAATTCTTTGCACTTTCTTCCTTTTCCCAATCTCACAGTGCAGTGCAATTCTTTGCACTTTCTTCCTTTTCCCAATCTCTCAGTGCAGTGCAATTCTTTGCACTTTCTTCCTTTTCCCAATCTCACAGTGCAGTGCAGTTCTTTGCACTTTCATCTTTTTCCCAATCTCCATGTATGTCTGTTTCCCTGCGGAATACGGGTTTTCACTATTTTATTTTGCTGGGGGCGGTCCTTTTGTTGCCGGGGATTCTTTTACGTGTGGTACGTGCACACGTGTCCACGGTTTGTCGTCTCATTCTAAAGACTTCCACTCTAGGAATAGTGAAGGGAGGGGTCAAAATTTCGGTCTTTGCCACCTCCATCCAGGCAAAGAGACGAGTGGTGTATGTTGCAATGCTGGAAAGGTACATGTGTTTTCATCACACTATGCATCAACTGTCTGCATCCTGTAGCTCACTTAATGGGCATAATGTGAGAGAAAACTTTGAAAATACAGATCAAAAGAAAAACAGAACTATGTGAGACCAGGGGCCAGGGGGATCATGTGTCCAGGAATCTATCCCGTTCCAGTGCACGAACGTGCACACGGCAGAAACACACACACACGAATGTTCACTCGTAAACGCGCGCACGCACACACACACACACGCGCGCGCGCGCACGATCACATACGATGAGATACACACGCACGCGCCATCAAACAAGATGGACCAATAATGGAGTAGTAATGCCTGTAGTTGATGTGTACAAATATTCAGGTATACTCTTTTCTACGCGCTTAAGCTTCGCTTTTGCGTATAAAGACGTAGTCAGTAAAGCAAAAAGTGTATCGTTATGCATAATGAAGAAACTGTCTTTGTTGAAACACGATTCTTTTGTGTTGTTTTTGAAGTTATTTGATGTTCAAATCCAACCCATTAAGCGATATGAAGCTGAAAAATTGAGCCTTTATCTTTGCGGCTGTAGAGAAAATACATATTTTCGCTCTCAAGAAATTTGAGTATCGCCATAGACGCTTAACGATTCAGTGTATGGTGTAACGGCTAGATTCCCGATATCCGTGATTTCTAAAGATAAATGCAGTTTGTATTGGTTAAAACTAAGTCAAATAAATACGCAAAAGCTACCACATCAGGCATATACAATGTTGCTAGAACTGGATAATAGGGGTAAGAGAAACTGGGTGTTAATTGTGAGAATTAGTACGTATGAATTTGGGTTTTTTTACGTTTGGATGAATCAAGGTGTCGAAGATATAGAAGCATTTGTTAGTATATAGTTCGTGAAAGAATGATTGATTGCTCGTGACAGAATTGGAATTGTCATGCTCAATGAAGGATTTGACTCTTACAGATTGTTAGTCATATACAGAGTTTGCCATCTTATATATCTATGCATGCTGACAGACATATTCATGGAGTACATTATGACAGCATTTAGGTTTGGTAATAATATAAAAGACGAAATTAATTTTTGTGATTTCTTGTCTTGGATTGAGTGATATTAGAGAGCAGTTATACCACACAATTAAAGTATAGATCCATGTTTATTTAGACTGATTTTATTGTTCCTGTCTGTAACGCATTTGAAAGACGATGTTCAAATGTAACATACAAATTTCAATACGTTTCTGTCATGTTCATGTACACCCCATTATGAATAAACCATCTCAGTCTCAATCTATGTCTGTCTATCTATCTATCTTATCTACAAGCTGTTAATAATGAATGTCAAGCCTTATTTCCCGTCCTTACTTGATTATAAATCTATAAGTCAGTATATCCCTATCTACTTTTGCACACATGTGCATGTAGCTTTGGTTTTTCAATCTGTTTTAGTGACGTGTCATTGTTGACCAAGAAATGTGGAATACCGAGGACTGAGTATCGGAGCCTCGATGTAAACTTGTCTCTTCCCGTCCCTCCCCACTTCCTCCCTCCTCCCCCCCCCCCCACCCCCCTCTCACTCTCTCTCTTTTTTTTGTCTCAATGTGACACTGAAAATAACAAATAAGTTTGTATATGGAGAGACAGGTCGCTACCCATTATATGTCAACAGTGCAGTCAGATGTATCAGTACTGGTTAAGAGTATTAGAAATGGACAACAGACGTCTCCCCAAACAGGCATACACCATGATAGTTACAAAAAGTGCTGAGTCTCTCGCGTAAAAGATAAACTCTATAGTCTAGGGTTTGGATACGTCTGGTTGCAACAAGGATTTGGGTGCGAAAAATCGTTTATTTCCT
>NC_134896.1:45483048-45635548 GCF_041734735.1 Babylonia areolata
TTCTTCTGTTTCTTTCCGGAGATGGGGTGGAGTTAAAAACTGGATGAAGAAAAGCCCTGACGAAATAGAAATTATTTTTTTCATCCATTTATTTATACTCTCTCTCTCTCTCTCTCTCTCTCTCTCTCTCTCTCTCTCCATAGTCATATGACAATGGATCGTCCGTATGATGATTATTTTTATTTTTATTCCCTCTTTATTGTATTGAGTTGTTGTGGTGTATCGTGATTCATTGTATTTACTTTTTTTGCCACCCCCCTTTGACAAAATGGCTGTAACTGCTGTTGATAATAAATCATGTCATGTCATGTCATTCTCTCTCTCTCTCTCTTTCCCTCTCTCTCACCCTCACTCCAATTCCGTGGGGTTCTCTTGGAAAGGCTTTGGGACTGGGAAGCTGGGAAGAGAGGAGAGTGTAGAGTTAGATGAGGGGTGAGGAGAGGAAGAGGCGGGAGGACAGTGCCACCATTTTGAAAGGGTATCAGTTTGATAAGGTCAGACAGTGGGTTCTGGCTGCCCACCTCTCTCAACTTTGGTACCACAGTGTTGTGGTACAGGGTGAAAAGTGTTTTTAATGTTTATTACTTCTATTGTTATCATTCTTGTTGATATCATATTCATCAGTATAGTCATCATTATTAACTTTGTATCATTTGTTGCCGTTGTTATTTGTTTTGATGGTGAAACACACTATCATTGTGATATAAATTTTCTTATATTTAATATAAAAGAAATATATGCGTCATCTCAGCAAAACACAACACATCAACATATGTCATGGAAATCAGCGCCGAAAAGACAGAGCTGATAGCCAGCCATATCACCACCATCACTGCTGTTGTCCAGGGAAAGAAGCTAGGAACTGTTCATCAGTTCACTTGTATCTGCAATAAAGGATCCAAATCAGAAATCATTTCAAGAGTAACAAAGACAACATCAGCACTGTCCAGACTGAAACCTATGTAGAACGACAGCAACATCTACAAGAAACACAAAATCACACTTCCATGTGCGCTGGTATATTCCATCTTCCTGTATACTGGCGATATATGGACCCTCCCGGCGAATTTGAAAAGAAGGAATTCAAGCTATGGAAGTGAAGGGTTGGTGGAGTCTCCCGTCGGTCCGACGGATGAGTAGGCAGGCAGGCTTATCTGTCGGTGTGTGTCCTCATATGGGAGAAGAGGCCGATTCTGGATGAACAGCACTTCCCACAGGTGTTGCAAGGGAAAACGTCTCCAGAAGTTGAGCCCTGCTTCCTTCGCTCACGCTTCTCCTTAATGGCCAGCCTTCTCTTGTTTTCAAACGTCTTTATGCCACTAGAGCACAGCATCCTCCAGCGAGAGCGGTCAAGGACATCAGTTTCCCAGGAAGCAATGTCTATGTCACAGGCTTTGAGATTTGTCTTCAAGGTGTCCTTGAAGCGCTTGCAGGGTCTTCCAAGTTCACGGTGGCCTTCCTTCAGCTGGCCATACAAAAGCATCTTCGGGATCCTGCTGTCTGTCATGCGGACAACGTGTCCTGTCCAGCGTTGCTTTCGATGCTGGGCAGGCCGCTCCTCTCTAGGACCTGGAGGAGACCCTGTCTTGCCACTTTATGCCGAGGATCTTTCGTAGGCATCGCTGGTGAAACTGCTCAAGTTGTTGAATGTGACGGCGATAGGTCGTCCATGTGTCACAGCAGTACAACAAGGTGGTCAGCACAACAACTCTGTAGGCTTTCATCTTGGTGCTGAGCCTGATGCCTTTGTTGTTCCACAGCCTGTTGTTGAGTCTGCCAAAGGCGGAGCACAGCGTCACTTCTGTATCAAGGGCTCCGTTGCTGCATAGGGTGCTGCTCAGGTAGCAAAACCTGTCGACTGACTTGATCTCTGTGTCATTGATCTTAATTGCAGGTGGGTGGGGAGGGGGGGCACTGGCATGGTGAGCTAGCTGGTTGGTACATGGACTCGGTCTTGCTGAGGCTGATGGTGAGTCCAAAGCGCCTGCAGGAGGTTGAGAACCTGTCCATAATGAACTGCATGTCCTCATGAGTGTGTGCAGCAAGCGCGTAGTCATCAGCGAAGAGGAACTCTCTCATCAGTGCCTCAAACACCCTGGACCTGGCGTGGAGTCGCCGCAAGTTGAAAAGTTTGCCATCTGTGCGAAACTGAATGTAGATGCCCCGGTCACAGTCTTGGAAGGCATCAGTCAGCATGGCAGAGAAGAGAATGGAGAACAGTGTGGGTGCCAGGACGCAGCCCTGCTTCACTTCATTTACCACAGGGAATGGATCCGACATGTCAGTATTTTCCTGTACTCTCGCCTGCATGCCATCGTGGAAAGACGCAGTCAGCTGGATTAGGCTCTCTGGGCAGGCGAACTTTAGGAAGTGAAGGGTTATCGTGATACTAAACATCAGATATGCTGATCACGCCATAACTGAAGAAGTGCGCCAAACCACCAAGCAGCACATTGGACCTTGTGAAGATCTGCTGACATCAGTTAAGAAAAGAAAGCTACGCTAGTATGGCCACGTAACAAGATCCAATGGCCTTGCTGAATCCCCCAAAAGAACTCTTAAGGGAGGGAGACAGAGGCGAAGACGGAAGAAACTATGGATTGACAACAATGCAGAATGGAGCCGTTTGCATGGGCCCAGCCAGGCCTTGTCATTCAACTGACAGACCTGGAGGAATCTTGTTAACAGTTCTTCAGTGCGGCGCCCCAGTGACTTCACTATGAAGACCCCTCTCTTCACCGTCTTGACAACACGATCTGAAATCATCTAATGTCTCCTGCCTGTACGTGTGTCTTTTTGTGTAACTTCTGGAAGTGTATGCTAGTCTTTCCAGAAGCACGTGCGGATTCCGGCAATGAGCTGCAGATAACAATCCCATCTTTACGCCTGATACCGTTATCCAAGGAAATGATCCTCCGGAAATTGTAGGCGTGAATGTGCGCGTGTTTCGGAGAGAGGGGTGGGAAGTGTAAAAAGGTGGAGAAAGAAGAATGGGATAAGGGTGGTAGGGAGGATGACCTGCTTTGACCTTCATGTGAGGGAGAGAGAGAGAGGGGGGGGGGGGAGAGCATCGTGCTTCGTAGACTGTTAAACTGTTGTTAGTGTGTTCGTACATTCAGGACTAAAACGTGCGCTGAAAAATACACAGTAAATACCCAACAAATTCTGCGCCGAAACTCGATCGTTCATCATTTGTGACTGGCTCGGTCAGCAGAACAATCCTGTCCTGTCCACGAACTTTCGACAACAATGCTGGACGGATGTGGCATGTAGTGGAAGAAGGGGGTGAATAAGATTGGAAGGAAAAGAGGTAGGCGGAGAAGAGTGGGGAGGTGTCAAAAAATGAGAGGGAAAAGGAAGCGGAGATTTTGTCTGTTTGCCTGTCTTCTTGCCTGTCTGCCTGCCTTGTTGGTGTTATGGACCGGAGAAAATGTTATGACGGAGATAAGAAGAAAACGTGTTATTTAGTCATCATTATGCGGTACCTCTGATGTGTCATATTCGTTGAACCACTGAAATGCATTCACAATATACTGCTTGATAACAGGTTTTTTTTTGTTTGGTTTTTTTTGGGGGGAGGGGGGGAGGGGGGGTCATGAACGTCATTGAAACTGTATTTTCAGATACTCAACCATCTAGATGTTCAAGTGTATGTGATTCCTTCTTTTATGATGTCAATACCAATGTTAATAGCCTACTCATTTATCTGTTTATATAGATTATTACTTTAGATAGCCTATTCATTTATTTCTTTTTGCATAGATTATCGATTCATTTTTTTTTAATTCGGTTACTGTATGTCTGTAACAAACAAACAAAATGCAATTCTGTATTATCCTGCCGTGTTATACTCAACTGACTGTAAAATCTTCCTCTTGAAAATAAAAGAACCTTCTTTGAAAGGGTTAAAAACAACAACAACAACAACATCTGTGGCTAATGGAGAAAGAGGAACCTATCGTATCTAAATACTGAATACAAGAATGATTATATTCCGGACTGACATTATGTCACCCACATCGGAAAAAAAAATTAAGTAGTGTTTAACATTGTGTGTATATGTGTGTGTGTAAGAGAGAGACAGAGAATGTATGAACAGCTAACCAAAGTGTGTGTGTGTGTGTGTGTGTGTGTGTGTGTGTGTGTGTGTGTGTTTTATTGTTAGAGAAAAAGAGAGAGAGAAAAAGGATGCTACATGAAGTGCTAACCTCGAGAAAAGAAAGTCCAAAAGGGTGTTTAAATACATTTGTGATGAACATGACTTCATGGTTTAGGCAGTGGGAGGAGAAGCAGGAGTGTTTTGAAGTTTTATTGTTGTTGTTACTGTTGTTCTTTTGTTTGTTTTTATCAGTTCACACATCATCGTTATACCCATCATCATCGAAATAAACCAACCGATGAAACATTAAACAAAGTGATGCCACTTTCCTAAAAAAACCCATTCAAATGCAGCTTTGGCACAAACGGTATAATTAAAATTTTAATGTTAGAACTCATGAAGAGGACATAAATACACTTTTCTGTAGGAAAAGCAAATACATTCTAATCCTCAGGATTAGTGTTCGAAAATCAGCTAAAACATAGAAGCCATGTGTCTGTAGTCAGTTCATTAAATACCTTAAAAAAGGAATCATCGAAGACAGTTGTGACATAAAATCGTCACCAACATGCAAGGGTTTCTAAGCACTGAAAATTGATTCACTGGTCTTGAACTGACATTCCACCCCCACTCCCTCCTTTACTCGACTCTTAGAAGGACGATGCTGGGGCTGGAGCTGCTCACTGAATATGAATTGTGAATCAAGAGGTGTTCGTCACCTTCAAGGACGGGTCATCATCCGACTGTTTCTCTTCACAGCAGGTCTTGTCGGTGTCCAAGGGAACACTGCGACTGCTGTGGCCACTGGGGTCTTTGTCCTGCAGCAGAGTGGGCAGACTGAGAGGTTGGCTGGCCACAGGGCTGAGGGTGCACTTGGGGGTGCTGGTGGTGTCGTGGATAGGGCTCCCGAAGCGACCCGTCGGGTAGACGTCCTCAGCCAACTGCAGGTGATGATGCATCATCATCCGTGGCGACTTCCGTAAAAAGGCTCTGTTGGACATGCCATCGGTCTCTGTATTGCATGCTTTCTGTTTGGGCGACAGGACCTGTACAAGTGTATCACTCTGCCTCCTTGCTTCTTCCTCTTGTGCCACCCGTAATTCTTCATAGGATTCCGCAGTTAATTTGCGACTCGTGTTCAGTGCAATACTAATCATTTGATCTTCGGATAATGCATTCGACTGTATTTCTTTCACGGAGTGACCGGGTTCTCTCTTTGTAAAAGAAGAACCAGCAGAGGGTGGTAGAGACCGTGACGTTGAACCACGTATTTCTGGTGAGCTTTGTGAAGCAGAACTCCCAGACCTTCGCAAGTTGGTCTGACCTGACACCCGATGCAGCGGAACGACGTCCCAGTCTTCCGATTCCACAACAAGGCCTTCAACTACCTTTTCTGAGGCAACATCCTTCACAGATCCGTCTCCTTCCTGAACGGTCGTTTTTTTATCTTTAGAGTCAGCAAGGACAGAGCCACCCTCTGCGTGTGTGTCTTCCCTCACGCAAAAACTGATTTGGGGATTGCCCTCAGACGTTTCCTTCTGTGATGGGTAGACAATGCGGTCTTGTCTTGGGGTATGATCGTCATCAGGATGACGGAATTCTTCTGGTGAAGCGTTCCCATTTCCATCAACTTCAACCGTCAATTCAGAGCCGAACGTCTTGCTGACGCTCGCGTCAGATCCTTTGAAGTCCCGTCCGATCGTTGGCTCTGCCTTGCTGAGTTTTAAAATAGCCATCCCAACAGCTTCTTGTATGGCCTGATAAGACATGTACGGCTGTTTCATGTGCGGTGCATCTGCAGTGTTCGAAACCTGCACAGGTACACTCCTGGTCTTGCCAGCCTTTTCTTGTTCTTGGTGAATGACAGTCTCTCCTTTGGGTTCTTTGCCGTCGTTGGCTGCAGCCAGTATGGGGCTCGTTGTCCCCGAAGGGTCACTGTCCTTTGTTCTGCACGCTGGTTCAGGTAACACGCTGACCATGAGAGCAGACTGTTGGACAGACTGTTGGACTGACTGTTTGGCAGACTGTTTGGCAGACCTTTTGGATTTCTCCTTTGAAACGCCCTGGCCGTGTTCCACGTCAGTAGACACAGTGGATTTAGTACTGCCCACGTCCGAAGCTTCAGGGGAATCGGTGAGGGTGGACACAGACGGCGCAGACTGAATGTGTCTCTCTGCATCCTGTAATGGTTTAGATGCTTGTTTGGGGGCGTCGGCCTGCACTGGACATGCACATTGTTTGTCTTTGTCTTCCTGACATACGGTCACTGAGTGGTTCACCTCATCACTGCTGCTGCAACAAGACATTGTAAAAACTAGAGTCGCACAAACAACAATACACCGAAATCACACATAAACAACAATATGAAGAAATTACAAACAACATTACATATGAATCACACAAACAACAATACACCAAAATCACAAAGAAACGTACACAGAAACAACACAAACAACAATCGGATGATGATGATGATGATGCTGTGGTGGTCCATTTTTGAACTTCGTGACAAGGCTGTACTCTACGCTTTTTGTCATAATGATATCCCGGCGTCAACCAAGCCTGAGACATACAGACACTTGCAGAGTTGGTCAGGTAATTAGAGCAACACAACCAAAGACGTGAAGTGGAAGATACTCGACTGTGTGGTCCCAGTCTTCCCATTCAACCCCATGGCACACTCAACTCTGGGAAGGAGCTGGCCGCGGGCCGAAAAACACACCTCTGCTGGGATTCGAACCGGCGTCCTCCCAGCCGTTAGTCCGCGACGCTGACCACTTCACCACGGCGGTTGATTACACGTTGCTTTTTTGTTGGTATGGTCAAAATATTCCCCGCAGCTCACGTTGCTTATTGCCTCGCCGACCACTTGGACCATCTTTTTCCTTTTCTGTTACATCTCTTGCTTTTCTGTTCAAATAATGATGTATGTAAAGTGATACATTTAACAATGAAACATTAAACAGATTTTATGGTCATACACACACACACACACACACACACACACACACACACACACACACACACCATTCACAGTGGAGGTAACATCTGGAAGCTTCTTAAGTGTTTTGTGCGTTTTTGAACAACGAATGACTGCAACATCTTTTACTGAAAAAAGGATGCTCATCATTATGTTGTCTCATGCGGAAAGGAATCATGAACAGGTCTTCTGCACCGATTGATTTAAATCCACTTTTTTTTCCTGACCAACCTTGGATTTTTTTCTGCCCCATCAGCTGCGCCATTTCAGTAGCATTACTCCCACGCCGCTCATTTACATTCCCCATACACGGCCACACCCGGGTTCGTCCGTCACAGCGTCGGCAGTCCGCAGGGAACCATCGATGTTAGGTCGCCAGGAGGCCACACACCAGAGGAGACCCTGCACTGCTGCTGAGTCACTTCGGTGGTGTTCAGTGGTGCCTGTTCTGATTCAACGTACTTAGGACACCACCTACTAAGCCCCCTACTAATGACAATAACGGCTTAGTCGCAGAGCCAGACTGAGTGAGCGTCCCTCCAAGAGTGGAGAACGCCACCACGTCCCTCAAACAACAGCCCCCCATGAATCTGCCGACACCGAAGACATTGACAGGACTCACCTCAAGCACAGAAGTGGATGGTATCGAAACTGAGGTCACCATGATGATCAGTGATGAAGGAGGAGGAGGATGACGATGACAATGTTGCTATGGAGGTTCATCTTGGTTTAGGACTGCGTGACAAGGCTGTACTCTACGCTTCCTGTCATAATGATATCCCGGCGTTAACCAGGCCCGAGAGATACAGACACTTGCAGTGTTGGTCTTGGTCTGTGAATTAGAGCACCACACCCAAAGACGCATCCTTGAACTGGATGACACTCGACTGCGTGGTCCCAGTCTCCCCATTTAAGCCCACAGCACATTCAACTCTGGGTAGGAGCAGGCCACGGGCCGAAAAATCCACCTCCGCTGGGATTCGAACCCGCGTCCTCCCAACCGCCAGTCTGCGACGCTATCCACTTCGCCAAGACGGCTGGTGACCAACCCTGGAATTTGTCATTACCATTCCTGAATGCTTTAAAATGTTTTGGCATTAACCGGCTCACGATTAGCACAGATGGAGCTGACACCCTTTGATATTCTTATATCGAATTTCGTACTGAGTATACATCATTTTGTAATTTTTTTCCCTTTAATTTACCGTGCCTTAAAGATGCGATTACACGAGATACAATGATACGATGTTGAGAAAACACACACACACACACACACACACACACACACACACATGTATATATATATATTCATATATCGATTATGAGCGTAGTCTGTGACCAAGCTGCTGGGTAATAGCGAACATTCAGATTTATTTTTTATTGTTTAACAAAATAGGTGTTTTTTTTCAACTTTGTTATATATATATATATATATATATATATATATATATATATATATATATATACATACATATAATATATATATGTATGTATGTATATGTGTATTGTCTGCAACGTATATGATAGTCAGCCTGTCCGACTATGACCATCAGAACAGCGAAGGAGGCAGCTGCTGTCCAAACAATCTGGGCTAGAATTTGATTTAAGTGGAGAATGTCTTGCCCAAGTTACATCCCCACTCTCTCGGCCAAGAGGGTTTTAGGACAGTCGGTGTTGGGATGGTTCCCAAAGGCCAACTATCCCCCAAGACTGCAGCACTAAGAGCCAGTGCAATGTTGCCTTCTAATAATCCGTGTATATTATTGAAAATTAAGTATGTGTTTGTGTTCATTATAATTTTTGTAGTCAAGGCCTGTCGCGCGCTAGGTCTGTGCGTAGGTTCCCCTTATTGTTTTTATTTTCTTTTTGTTTCTTCAAGCAATGTAGTGTGTCGCATATGGATCAGTCCGCACGCTTTTACGCCTCCTTGATTGAATCTGTAACTTTATTGGGAAACTCAGATATCGATCATAAGATCGAGCGATGAAAGTACAAAGAAAGCTGATGAAGAAAAGGGTAGATTAGTTGAAGCGGACAGCGGGAGAGGTAAAAAAAAGAAAAAGAAAAAGAAAAAAAAGATACACAGGGAAAAAAACAACAACAAACAAACAAACAAAAAACACAAAAAAAAAACAACAACACCCAAACAAACCAAAATAAAATTAATAGTAATTCTTTGTATTCGTGCATCAGAACTGCGCACTGGTTATTACGTCTATATCATGAGGAGAAAAAAAAAAAAAAGATTGATGCGTGTTCATATCGCAAAATTGGTGAGAAAATTGAAAAAGAAAAGAAAAAGAGGAAAAAAACTGAAAAGAACAAACCGGCAATGGGTGCCATCCTGGTTCTTGTAGGTTGTGAACTGGATGCCCTCACCGCCAGACCGTCCGTCACCACCCGCGCCCTGCCCTTCCACCTTGTCCTTTGCGATGCCAGGATCACCCCCTGCGCCTCGCATCATCATTTTCAGTTCTAGGCTGACCGGGTACTTTCCGCTGGGGGGCGGAGGCAGTTTGGAACTGGGTGTTCCTGTCACTGCTGCCGCTTCCAGAATATCAACACAGCAAGGCACGTTGCGCTGGAAGGCCTCTTCCAGGCTGTATACGAACTCGCTGTTTAGGTCAGGCAGCACCTTCCCCGGGTTTCTGGCGTGCGGTGGTCGTTCAGACTTGCAAAGGACGGATTTTTTACGTGGCGATATGGCTTTCATGTACCGAGAGTCGTAACCATGAATGGAGGAATGTGGAGAGAATGCAATCTGCTGCTTGTTCGGGATCACTGTGGAAGTTGCGTTCACTATCTGGTGCGTCGCCACTGATCCTCCTTGTACGATATTTGAGTTTTCGTCTTGGTAACTTCCACTGTGCGAGAGTGCAAATCTTTCAGCAGAGGATCTGCATGGTGTGTATGTTTGTGGAACTGTTTTCGTCGTTACTACCTGATCCACCGAAGTTCTGTATAATGAAGCTACACTATCTGTGTTGTCATTTGCGTCGTAAGAGGACGAGGTAGCATCTGTACTCACGCCCAGTTTGTCAGCTCGTGGTCCAAGTTGAGGGCTCCCGTCTTTTGATGATACTTGACCTGGCAAAAGTAAATAATCACATTTCAGAGGTCCATCTAGGCCGATTTCCGATATCCCTTTTTTTTCAGGTGGCGATTTCGATCTGTGGACGCCTCGTCTTGGCTTGTTTTCTTTATCCGCGCGTCTGTTGACTGGATATTCATGCTCGATGCATTCCACAATTGTTGAATCACCATCGCCCATGTTTAGCTCCGTGACAATAGTCTTATGTGCTTCTGGGCCGTCCGTCGCCGACTGCGTTACACAGTCAGCTGGCTGCAGCGACACGACGCAATCCGTTGCCTGCGTGGAGACAGCTTTGGCGGACACTTTTGGGGTCCTGTGACAGGATATCAGAGTACCCATCACTGAATTGTTGTGATCTGAACTTCAGCAATCGGACGTGGTGCTAGTCACAGTACCAGAAATATTTGGGGTTTTCAGAAACGTTCCAGTGTTGGCGCACAGTCATCATGGTTCAGCGCCACGGTTCCCTTGGAATTACGTCACTGATTTCGTAAAAAAGTGAAACTTGACGTCATTTGTGCGCTTGGTATCATTGACCTAACCCAGATAGCATGCAAACGTTTTTAAAACGTTTTATTTTGGTTCACTTGGTTTTAAGTGGTGTACTGGTTCTAGACAAATGTTAACGTTTTAAAAACGTTTTCTTCAAAACCATACCAAACGTTCTCGCTGATTTAAAAAAAAATTGCAGTTGAATTTTTTTTTCGAACATAATTACGAATCTTTGCGTCCCTTTTTTTTTTAAACCTTGCAACAGCAACAGCACGAAAACAATGTAAAACAATTAACAAACACAGCATTGCAAACAACGAACACGTTGTACTTGATTATGTCAAGTTCCCCATGAAATAATGATACTTGCAGTAAACTATCAAAGAAAATAAGAGAATGATGCTGGTCAATAGCAATTAATTTACAGAAAATATGTGATTTATCGATGAAATTAATGTAGCTGGAGATTGAGTTGGATATGAATACATAAAAAAGGGAAAGGATGTGAAGATTTTTGTTAAAGTATGACAGCTTTTCATACAAAGACGGGGATCACATGAACAGTTTGAGGAATTTTGTTTAATGTCCCGTCACACATATCGGTGATTGAAGACATTTTGTTAAAGTATTTATGAATACATCTGAGTATTATCGGTTAGAAGGGGTGGGAGATGTGGATGAATGGAGGGTTGGGAGAAACTGGGCAAATGAGGGTAAAAATGTGGGTGAAATTTGGAAGAAAAAAACAACAACAAAAACCCCCAAAACAAACAAACAACAACAACAACAACAACAACAAAACAACTCTAAATACAGTTACAGGAAATTACTTAAAGGACTTCGTAAAAGAGAAGTCGTTAAACTGACAAGCGAAACAACTGATAATGAATGCAAAAAGTCAAAAACATCAACGTTCTCAGTCACTTGTGAAGACACACTTTCGTGTACAAAAGGCTTCATCAAACTACATTGAAAAAGTATATGCTCAATTGTCAGGTTACTAAAGCATATGCACTTGACAGTAGAACAATACTTGGTCCGTAATGAATTTGATAATAGTCTGAGAGCTAAACTCAGAATTGGTCTGCGAATCGGACCAAAGTCTGAGAGAGTCAACTGACGAGGTTTTAGACTTGAATTCAAGCACCTATAAAAGTCTCTTTCTAGTATATTGCTTATTTCCGTCAGCTCAAACTGGATTACGGAAAGGAAGATCTACAATTGATCACCCGTCTCACTACCCAAATTAAAAAACAGTTTTCTAAGCGAAAAAGTATCGAATTTTGGAGTCTTATCCCCAAGGAGAGTGACTTACAATTTTTAAGAAATTTAAACTTTTAACTGCTTTAGTCACCATTTGACCGCCGTTTTGAAAATACCGCAGTTCTGGGAATGTTGCAGATTCGTCTGCTTCAATTAAAAGAGTATCAAAATGACTAATGATTTTGTGAAAACTTTATTGCTTGTGAAAGAATCACAGCATTGTGCTTCAGGAATCGTTTACTGGAGATGGACAATTTTGAAGTTAAAAGAAGATGATTCTTGAAGCACAATGGTGTGATTCTTTCACAAGCAATAAAGGCTTCACAACAGCATTAGTCATTTTCATTGAAGCACTTAACAAAGGATGCCAATATAGGGAAATACATAAAATGAAACCTGACAGCCATAGATAAAACATGAGGCGCTCCCACGAAAGGCACATTAAGGATCATTTAGATGATTCTGAGATACTTGCATAATCAAAAACTAGAGAAATAAGGCTTCACAAACATATACTTCGTTTACATCTAGGTTTATTCAAACCAAAGTTATATTAGTTTAGATACAGTATATAGCATGGCGGCCATTTTAGAACCGCTTTTTCCGAAAACGTTTTTAAAAACATTTACTGAAATTAGCAAAAGTACGTTTAAAAAACGTCCTCCTAGAAGGTTTATAAAACATCTACGGAAGATACTTCTAAAACATTTTCAGGTTTTTAAATCATTTATTCTACGTTTATAAAACGTTCTAAAAACGTTTAAGACTACAGAAAACGTTTTTCGAAACATTTTTTGAATGATTTATTTTTCGTTCATAAAACGTTTTAAAAACGTGTAAGACGTCTCTAAAGCCATCTACGGAAACGTTTTAGAAACGTTTTTTTTTCGTAAACGTTTAAAAAACGTTTACCGAAATAAGCATAAGTACACTTTAAAAAAAAAGTCATCTGTAAACGATTTTTAAACGTCTACGTTGGCATTTTAAAAACGTTTTTAAAATGCTGTCTGGGAAACGGCTTATGGTGGTAATAAAGCGCGGGATACGGAGAAGGTGAGTGTCAGATGAGGAGCGCAACTGTCGCTATGGAGTGTACAGATGTAGAACATCAGTAAGATAGGAAGGAGCGAGACCGTTCAGGGATTTAAAGCACAGCAGAGACAGTTTATATTCAATTCGTTTCTCGACAGGGAGCCAATGAAGAGAACAAAGCAAGGGAGTGATACAGGTAGATTTAGAGCGTCTCATAACTAGACGAGCAGCATTGTTCTGCACCTTTTAAAGTCGAACGAGAAGATTCTGAGGACAGCCAGCAAGGAGAGCATTTCAATGATCCAGTCTTTTTATTATTATTTTTTTTTTTTTTTTTTTTTGGTATTTTTCCCTGCGTGCAGTTTTATTTGTTTTTCCTATCGAAGTGGATTTTTCTACAGAATTTTGCCAGGAACAACCCTTTTGTTGCTGTGCGCTAAGTGCATGCTGCACACGGGACCTCGGTTTATCGTCTCATCCGAATGATAAGCGTCCAGACCACCACTCAAGGTCTAGCGGAGGGGGAGAAAATATCGGCGGCTGTGCCGTGATTCGAACCAGCGCGCTCAGATTCTCTCGCTTCCTAGGCGAACGCGTTACCTCTAGGCCATCACTCCACATCAAACATGATGGTGAAACGACAGTATCTGATCAAGTGTGACACCCAGGTTGCGCACGGTCGTAGACCAAGATAGATTGCTTTCGATCATCATGTTTTACATGTGTAAATATATTGTTTGTTGTCTATTGCAAAGAAAAAAATTAATTAATTAGTTTCAGTGTTTCGGGAAATAATAATAATAATAATATATTATCATTATTATTAGTAGTACAATGATAATGATAATAGTAATTAAAAAAAAGATAATAATAACAATGATGATGATGATAATAATAATAATAATAATCAACTTCATCACCATCATCATAATGATAATGATATCATTATATCATCATCATCATCATCATCATCATTATTTTTATTATTACTATTATCATTATCATTGTTGTTGGTCTTCGTTTCATTATCATTGTTATCATTATTATTATATAGGTGAAGGTATACACTGTGTACATTTATAGGGGGGTGGGGGGGGGGGAGAGCCGAGAGAGAGAGAGCAATCGAAATCGAATTTTTTTTTTTATATAAGGAAAAGGAATAAGCACTTATCGGCCTGAAAATCCTACGCTCGTAAAGAAAACGTATAAACTAGTCTCGGACATAAAAGGAAAAAAAAGTGGGTGGAAAATACACATCGCATGGCAACAACAACAAAAATAAAAACAAAAAACAAATGAAATTAACGGCATAGAAAATACACGGTTCTCCACAAAATAACATAGTATGCATGTGCATGAAGGAGACATGGAGGGAAGAAGGTAAGGAAGGGATACAAAGGCGAGAGATGAAAAACTGTTGAGAGAGAGAGAGAGAGAGAGAGAGAGAGAGAGAGAGAGAGAGAAGGGGAGGGGGGGATGGCAGGAGGGAGGGAGGAAAGGAGACAGATAAGGATGGCGAGAATACATCATTTGTTTTCCAGTCTCAGTAATTTCAAGGATTCGTAGAACTTAGCTCTGAAATAAGACGTTTATGATATAGTCTTTTGAAGACACTGAGACTGGAGTTTATGTGTAGATGAAATAGTATTCCATAAATATCCACAAGAAATTATGTGAGACTTGCTTTAAAAAGATCAATTCTTGGCCGAGGTAAAGTTATTTTATGTGTGTGACGGTGACTATTACGGAAATGACTATTACTTAAGAGAGATGGTGGGTCATAACCTGATAATATTTTGAACATAAATATGTGTGTGTGTGTGTGTGTGTGTGTGTGTGTGTGTGTGTGTGCGTGACAGAGAGAGAGAGAGAGAGAGACAGACAGACAGACAGACAGACAGAGGCGCACATAGAAAGATAGGCAGCACGGAGAACTTCTCAAACAACCATATAAATCAAACTATCAATAACAGCATCGATAAAATGAGCAAGAGAACAAATTAATGATAATTTTTGCAAGGTAGGAATGGTAATGGTTTTTTCTATATTTTTTAAAGTTATTGGACAAAGATGCGTGTTGATAGAGCTAAGTAAGTATCATTAGCGTTAGGTGTCAATGGTATGTGACTGATTTCAAGTATCATTCCTAGTGTGTTGATTGGAAACCCGGGCATATTATGGTTTAACCTCCAGGCTGCCTGACTTCGCTGCCATAGTGACGATATAAATTGTCATTGAAATATTCGGACTTGTTTCTGGTTTGTATTGAGTTCGTTGAAAAACAATGGAAGCTTTTGTTTTAGCTTCAGTGCGTCACTCGGTTCGGACAATTTCATATACGCTACACCACATCTGCTAGGCAGATGCCTGACCAGCAGCATAACCCAACGCGCTTATTCAGGCCTTGAGTGCATGTATATATGTGTGTGTACTTATCCGAGTGGATTTCTTCACAGAATTTGCCAGAGAAACAAGCCGCCGTGGCGAAGTGGTTAGCGTCGACAGACGGCTGGGAGGACGCGGGTTCGAATCCCAGCGGAGGTGTGTTTTTCGGCCCGCCGTACGGCTCCTAACCAAAGCTGAGTGTGCTATGGGCTTAAATGTGGAGACTGGGACCACACAGTCGAGTATCCTCCACTTCACGAATGGGTCTCTGGGTGTGTTGCTCTAGTTACCTGACCAACACTTCAAGTGTCTGTATCTCTCGGGCCTGGTTGACGCCGGGATATCAATATTACAGGAAGCGTAGAGTACAGCCTTGTCACGCAGTCCCAAACCAAAATGGACCTCCATAACGATATCGTCACCATCGTCGTCATCCTCCTCCTCTTTCTTCATCATCAGTTAAAAAAAAAGAAAAAAAAGGCCGGCTTAACGTCTGTGACCTTTCATGCCCTGCTGTTATGATGACCTCCACTTCCGTGCTTGGGGTGAGTCCTGTCAATGTCTTCAGTGTCTGCGGATTCATGGGGGGCTGTTGTTGGAGGGACATGAAGGTGGTCTCCATTGTGGGGGAGACGCTCACTCAGTCTGGCTCCCCAACAAAGCCATCATTGTCGTCAGTAGGGGACTTAGTAGGTGGTGTCCTAACTACTTTAAATCAGAACACGGGCACCACTGAACATCACCGAAGTAACTCAGCTGCAGTGCATGGTCATTTGGTGTGTGTCCTCCTGGCAACCTAACATCGATGGCTCCCTGGGCCGCCGACGCTGGGACTGTGATAGACGAACCCAGGTGTGGTCGTGTAAAGGGTGATTTGGAATGAGCGGCGTGGGGAGTTATGCAACTGAAACGGTGCAAATGATGTGGTAGCAAAAAAACCAAAAACAAAACCAAAAACAAAAAACAACAACAACAAAAACAAAAAAAACAAACAAACAAACAACAACAACAACAAACAAAACAACAACAACAACAAATTGCCAGAGGACAACACGCTCTCGTTGCATGGGTTCTTTTTTCAGTGCGCCAAGTGCGTGCTGCACACGGGACCTCGCTATATTGTCGCATCCAAATGACCAGATGCTCAGTTCCATTTTCCAAACTTTGGAGAAAGGGCAGGAACGGGATTCAAACCCACGGACGCTGTATTTGGTAGACGATCGTCTTAACCATTCTGCAACCTTCCTCCTGGTAGCTTTAGCTTGGAGAATCTTTCTGCATTCTATTGATAGCTAGAAACCCCATCTACGTCATGAGGTAGTCCTTTATTTGAACAATTTGGTTGGGTTACTGGCTGTGCTTTGCCCAGCTTGTCGCGCGCTCAGCAAAATGGCGGCATTCGGCTAAAGCACTGCGATCGACTTGCACCAAAACGACCAAAATTTCTTGCTGTAGCTGATGCTCAGAAAGAATCGAAGCGTCAACTAGAAGAAGACAGTGATGAACTTTTAATTTGACAACCCTGTTATTCACGACTTTACTGGTAACAGTGGGCCGAGAAAAGAACCACGTACACAGCACACACTGCATCGACTTTTTCGCTCTTTTTTTTTTCTTGATGTTAATATAATCTTGAAATTTGTTGGGGAAACCAATTTGTATAGACTAGTATACACAGGCGACACCCCAACAGGCACAGGCAAATACAGGCAGGCAGAAAAAAAAAGTACTCAACATCATTGATCTCCCGGGTCAACATATGTGCAGACCTGCTATAGTGCCTGAACTCCCTTTTTGTGTACACGTATGCAGAAGATCAAAAACGCACGTTAAAGATCATGTAATCTATGTCAGCGTTCGGTGGTTTAAGGAAACAAGAACATACCCAGCATATACATCCCACCTCCCCCCCCAAAACAGAGCTAGTATGGCTGCCTACATGGCGGAGTAAATAAGCAAAACGGTCATACACGTGAAATGTTACGTGTCTGTCTGAGTGTGTATGTGTGCGTGCCTGAAATCTGATTGAATGACGCATGAAACGAATGATGAGCGCCCAATGGCAGCCGTCAGTTAGCTCTACCCAAGTAGGCAGCCTGTCAATGGCCGAGGATATATATAAGTACTCATATCAAATCAATTCAAATCAAAATCAACATGGACAAATACTAATGTGTTTGAAATGATACAGTTCTGGAGTCTGACTTCACTGATGGGCATGATTTTTTTTTTATTTTTATTTTTTTTTTAATAAAGAAAATTGATTTGACTGAAAGGATTGGACAATCACATCTATGTTGTTATCACTTGGAGTAGTCACAATGAATCATGTATATGTCGACCTCTCGTTTAAAAACTTTTGTTTTGTTTTGTTTATTGTAGTTGTCTTAACGTGTAGACAGTTAATATCCATTTGTCCAGAACATATTATATTACTGTGCAAATGACCAGACTGATGTTGGTAATGAACACGTTGAAAATCTGGAAAAAAAAATACACCGATTTTAAAACAAGTGTACGTTTTTGGAAAAACACAAAATTGGAAAACATATTATGTGCTTTCCATTCTTTATTCGTTTATCTTTCATAAAATGTATATTTTTATGGGTCTCTATCCAATATTAAAGATCACATAATCTAAACAAGAGTGGCAAGGCCTTCAAGACTCACTTATGACATGCACTTACTAAACAATTGAATCAAAACACAAAAAAATCAATTGCAAAACAAAAGTCATGTGCACCTCCCAACATAGAAATATAGACCACACAAAGTTGTGTTGGATTTCACTTTTTTTTTCTTTTTTTTCTTTTTTTCTTTTTTTTGTTTGTTTGTTTGTTTGTTTTTCCCTTTTTTTCAAAATTAAAGTCACAAAGGAAAAAAAAAATTCTAACTCACACTTGCTTTTGTTTAAATGAAAGAGGAAATGCACCTAAGTGTGACCAATATACACACACACAGACACTCACAAGATGGGTAATAAAGTTAAGTCACATTTTAAATATGTATAAATATATAAGATGTAACTGAACTTTTTGTTAAACTATTACGTAATCCATTATAAGCTTGATCGTAGAGCAAACAATTGATACAATGTGAAAAAACTCAATATGGGTATAAGCAATGTGCCTGTCTGCTTTATGATTACAATTAGTATTAGAAAAAATGATATTCACAACACATTTTCATCATATTACAGATTTTTGTGATGACCCTGATTCAGTAAGACCCAACACACACACACACACACACACACACACACACACACACACACACACATACACACACACACACACACACACACACATATATATATATATATATATATATATAAAATTACTTCATAATCTAGACCATTTTTTAAAACAGTCACTCTTTTTCTGGTGTAAACTTCAAAGTCATACATACAATTATTTGAGTATGCAGCTGCATTACATGCTCACACCTGAAAATCAAAATTCAAATGATAAATATAGGTCAGTTACATTTTATACATGTATTTATATAAATACATACGATGTAACTGAACAGTGAGCTTTTTACTATGTATGGAAAACAAAAACTGATAATTACATAATGATAAGCTTATAATTGTTGAGAAAAAGTGTAATACAGTGTGAAAAAATAAATATAGATATTAACAATATGCATGGCTATTTGTTTCAAATGATTGTTCAAACTCAAATTTGCTTTTTGTTTAAGTGAAAAAGGATTCAACTTCATATAAGAAATAAAGTTCAGTTATATTCCATACACAAGATGCATGGTTCAACCCCTCCGGAATGGATCAGTCAGGCCAGGGTCTGTTTCCCAACAGTCTGAAATCAGTTTATAAACTATCAGTCTTACTATATTATTGTTACAGAACCTCTCTCTCTCTCTCTCTCTCACACACACACACACACACACACACACACACACACACACACACAGGGAGATACACACACAGGGAGATACACACATGTGAACACAACAAACAACTCTTTCATTAATTTTGATAAATATGTATCCTCATGTATAAAGATTTTTTTTCTTGTCATCTCTCTCTCTCTCTCTCTCTCTCTCTCTCTCTCTCTATGTCATGCACCTCTAATTCAGAAAATACATTCCACATTTAAATTTGTTTTGTGCTTGCTCAAAACATGTGTACACAAATACATAATACATATATGAACACAACAAACTTTCATTTATCATATATCTATTATCCTCATGAATAAAGAATTTTATCTTGCAATCTCTCTCTCTCTCTTTCTCATACACATCTAATTCAGTAAATACATTCCACACAATTGTGCACAATTATTGTTACAAAACCTCACACACACACACACACACACACACACACACACAGATACACACATGTGAACACAACAAACAACTCTTTCATTTAATAAATATTTATGTATCCTCATGTATAAAGATATCTCTCTCTCATGTGTGTGTGTGTGTGTGTGTGTGTGTGTGTGTGTGTGAGGAGTTTGAAGAAATTCAATATCAAAGTTCAAATTCACAAGACATGTCATAGTATTCAGATCTATATTAAATTGTATGATATGAATAATATTGATTCAACCCACACATGTTCTGATCTTGATTATAAAGATGGTATCAAGTTGACAGGATCTGTTGTTCAGGGTGGCTGTGTTTCAAAGGCGTGTGACACTGTGTTGTCTAGCCTGGTGTGTGACGTCGTTAAGAGCAGACCAGCACAAACGGCAGAAAATTCTACGCGCATCTGTGCATTAAGAAGCACTCCCTGACTCATCTCGTTATACACATTCCGGCGGTACCGCAAGGCCCCGCCCCCTATCGCCTGGCCCGGTTGAGCATCATGATGCGGAGATGCGCCGTACCGTAGTTACTAAAAAAAAAAAAGCAGAGATGGTGCATAATAATAATAATAATAATAATAAAACATTTAGATTTTAACTTGTTTCTTTTAAATTGTTATTCATTGCACTAGTTACGTAAACTTCACACTGAATGACGGTCAAACATTTAAAATCTGCTTTTTAGTACCTGCCTTTATAAAAAGGAGAGTACTATTACAATGGAAGCCATGTCGCAAAATTTATGTCTGTGTGTGTGTGTGTGTGTGTGTGTGTAAACACAAATGTGTGGCAAAGGCTACCACAAAATCTACTGGACCAATTGATCTAAAATTTGACACACAGTTCGGCATAATTCTAGTGATGATGCCCGGCCATTTAGATTGTCACTTCCGGTTCTGGGAGACTATTTCCGGTCCAAAAAACGGTTTGGGCGCTTAAGCACAATAACACAAGAACTAGATCTAGCCTATGGCTTTATTTGGCCTATGACTGCGTTGTCTTTCTGTGTTTCAAGTTACGTCTTACACCTCTGCAATTCGTTTCGACAAGCAGAGAAAAAAAATGACGTCCAATAATGACACGATTTGATGACGTAATCTCACTAGATTATCAACACCGCATTATCTGGGGAGAACTCATTGAATGATCAGGGAAGGAAAAAAGTTAATCTACATTATGTTTGCTGCTTTTATTGATCAACAAATTCTTACATGGAGGATAATTAACATTATCATTGTGAATTAATTACCAAGTTAGTGACGCATCCCGCTTATCATCAGATTCTGCGAATTTTCTGCCGTTAGTGCTGGTCTGCTCTTAACGACGTCACACTGGTGTCGTTTTCGTAGTGCAGGCCGGGGGTAGTCTGCCGCTGATGCAGAAACTGAGCCAGTGGGGAGTTGTCAGACTGGTCAGTTTTGAGGGTGGATGGCTGACTGACTTCATCAGTGGTTGCTGTTTCTGCCGTTGTTGTTGTTCTTCTTTCCCTTCTCTACCGCCTTCATGTGTTGTCTAACCCAGTGTGTAACAAGCAACGTCTGCTACAAGCATGACTAACATCAGTCTCGGGGTAAATGACGCCCCATTTGACCATCTGATTTTATAGTTTTAAAGTTGATATGAAAGTTAAGTATTTTGTTAAACTAATAACATGTAGAACCAAGTAGGAGTATTTCTAAACATCGTATGAAGTGAAAAAAAAAACTAACTACGTTTCATCAAGGGTATTAACTCTCATGGTTTATTATTTTTAACTGTGAATTCCAACTGATTTTGTTGATATTTTTATGGCAGTTTGGGGCATAATCCAGTAAGTGATGAGGCGTTCACAAGTCTTTCTCTGAATAAATATTTAACGGTCTCCTTCTCCAACTTTCCATCACATGTTATCGTGTATTGTCGTTTGAATATTGGACTGAAAAGGCAGGTCACCTACTTGAAACAAAATGTCGCTCTTCGAGCTTGCGAGCACGCGCTTTGAATATGTATAAATATGTGTACGCAATTGATTTTTGCCCATGACCTTCAGGGCTCACCCACTAAATCTATAAAGTCCACTCGTAGTATTGATTTTAGTATTTTTCCGAAAAAGACCACTTGGGCGAATGAACACAGTGAAAGCCCTGTACACTGAGAGTAAAACACACAAGCTTTTTATGTATTGAGTATAATATCAAAATGTAATGTTTAAGATGAGAAAGATCAGTTTAAAGCAAATCAGTCCCCTAGCATTAATTACAGATTAATTTCCCTTTTTTAATATCTGCACCAAAGACATGCAAAAGAAATATAACTTCCATGCTTAGCAAAAGAAGTTCCTATTTGAACAAAAAATGATAAAAATGACTGCTCTTGTTGCTCTGTCAGAATATTAGATCAAAGTGCCAAGTTTAGATAATTAAAAAAATATAAATATAACAGTAAATTCAGTTTGCATATAATTTGGCTTCTTTTTAAATTTGTTTGTGCCCATCCCAGAGGTACAATATTGTTTTTAACAAGATGACTGGAAAGAACTGAATTTTTCCTATTTTTAGCCAAATTTAGTGTGAGCTGACAAAGTATTTGCAGAGAAAATGGCAATGTTAAAGTTACCACGGACACACACAGACACAGACAGACAACCGAACACTAGGTTAAAACATAAACTCACTTTGTTTACACAAGTTAGTCAAAAAAACAATAACATATACATGCTTTCTGTGAAGAATCTCTGGCAAATAGCTTTCACTCAAATCTCATTTCCCAGGCTGCTAGCATGGTAAGCCAAGTCCCAGGGCTTAAATTGTGGTGCAAGGGAGGGTAACCAGGTGTTACTTTCATGCATAGTTGTCGCCCCTATCCAGGGTGGCGTTTCTATGAGCTTTGAGGACATTTTGTTTTCAAACGCACGAGCACGTGGGCGCAGGGTCGTGTGTGTGTGTGTGTGTGTGTGTGTGTGTGTGGAATAAATGTGATGAGCTACCCAAGTGAAAAACGTTTTGATACATTATGATTTTAACATCTTAATCTATTAATTTTGAAGCATTTGATTTGTCCAAACAAACAAACAAACAAAAAAACAAAACAAAAAAGGAAGAAGAAGAAGAAACAACAACTATGAATAACAATTTAGGTTTAAAAGAAATTTTACAAAAGTAATCTGAAAAATAATGTTCCATTTCAAATACTTTCATAAAGTTCTTGGCCTTAGCCAACCCACTGCTCGTTTCAGATCATGATAAAATCATTTCAAGTTCTCCATCAGTGCACATGTTTGAGAGTGGGTTTGAAATTCTCTATCTCAGCATTATTCTCGCAAATTTGGGCTCCATGAATTTCCCAGTATTGTGTGTGGGGGTGGGTGGGTGTAGGGGATAGGTGGTGGGTACGTATATATATGCATGTGTACATGTATTAGATGTGTGAGGTCAGGGGCATAGCCCTTGCTACTGGTACCATGTAACCCAGTACTACCTGCCGCATGTGAAATCTCCCAACGACAGACCAGGTGGAGGAGGAAACCTTTCCCAACGGCTGTGAAGGCGGAAGAGGATGACCAATGGGCAGGGGGAGCTCTTATCCTTGGCTGGAAGTCCTCCTAGGAGACGGAGCTCCGAAGAAAAAACCTGCACCTGCCGAGGCCGTCCTACACGTGGCAGTATCTGTACCTGTGGGACTCTGAGCGTCGGTAGGCGAGAGAGTGGGGAAGGGACTGCGCAACTCCTCCTCACTAAAAAAAAAAAAAAAGTCACCTATGCTGGTCAGGCAACCAGGCTAATGTCGGAATGACGAGCTAGCCCTTCAACACCCAGCTTTCCCAAGCCCTGCGGTGATGGAGAAGTGGTAACGGGGACAGGCAGAGGATGCTGCTAGCATTCCTAGTCAGACTCTGCACGCATGCGGCTGTGGGGTGATGGTCGTCCGCCGTAGACTGGGACAGATGCGGCTCCCGTATCCTCCCACAGTGTCAGAACAGCCCTTTTTAGGGACAGCACTGCTCTCCCCACATGGGGAAGAGGAGATAAAAGGATCCCTAAACAAAGCCTGCCTCACCTAGTACCTAGTAGGAAACCGCACCTACTTGGACATCCAACACTAGCGGTCGAAAACAACAGAAGAAAAGAACCAGGAGTCATGCCCTGGCTCTGGGTGCCTGGAATGTTCGCACCTTCTTGAACAGAGACGACAGACCAGAAAGACGCACAGCGCTCATTGCTAGAATGCTTGATCGCTACCAGGTGGACATAGCAGCCCTGAGCGAAACCAGGTTTGCCGGTGAAACCAGCTGGAGGAAGTTGGAGGGGTCTACACCCTCTACTGCAATGGGAGGCCAGATGGCACCCCAAGAAACTCAGGTGTGGGCTTAGCCATACGAACCAAACTTGCACGACAGCTTGACAGCCTTCCACGTGGGATAAACGACAGGCTGATACCCCTGCGTCTGAAGCTGTCCAAGGATCGCTTCGCCACAGTCATCAGCTGCTATGCCCCGACAATGACCAACCCTGATGACATCAAAGAAGCTTTCTACGAGGAGCTCAGCCGCACCATTTCAGCGGTAGACATAAAGGACAGGCTGATCATCCTTGGAGGTTTCAATGCCCGCGTCAGCGTGGACTTCTCCTCGTGGCCAAAAGTTCTAGGACAGCACGGCACTGGCAAGTGCAACTCCAACGGACTGCTTTTGCTCTCGCTCTGTGCGCAGCATGGACTGACCATCTTCCAACAAGCGGACAAGTACAAGAACACATGGATGCACTTCCACTCCAAGCAATGGCACATGCTGGACTATGTGATTGTCCAGCAGAGGGACAGAGGTGATGTTTCCATTACACGCTGCATGAGAGGAGCAGTCTGTTGGTCGGACCATCGCCTGGTACGCAGCAAGATGAATTCACATCAGACTTGCACTCAAGCTCCAACCAGCCAGGCAGAAACCCCCTAGGAAGCTGAACATCCACCGCCTCCCTATCACCAAGGACGCGCTGCAACAGCAAATCCAAGCAATCTCCAAGAAATTCCTGCATTGACTGATGTAGAAGAGGATTTCAAGGATGCTTCAATTGTCCACATTTACAAACGGAATGGAGACAAAACATCCTGCGATAACCACTATGGAATCTCTCTCCTCTGCCTTCCAAGACTGTGACCGGGGCATCTACATTCAGTTTCGCACAGATGGCAAACTTTTCAACTTGCGGCGACTCCATGCCAGGTCCAGGGTGTTTGCAATGTTGATAAAGTTCCTCTTCGCTGATGACTGTGCGCTTGCTGCACACACCCATGTGGACATGCAGTTCATTATGGACAGGTTCTCAACCTCCTGCAGGCGCTTTGGACTCACCATCAGCCTCAGCAAGACCGAGTCCATGTACCAACCAGCTAGCTCACAGAACGCCAGTGCCTCCCCCCCACCTGCAATCAAGATTGATGATACAAAGATCAAGTCAGTCGACAAGTTTTGCTACCTGGGCAGCACCCTATGCAGCAACGGAACCCTTGATGCAGAAGTGACGCTGCGCATCGCCAAGGCCACCTCTGCCTTTGGCAAACTCAACAACAGGCTGTGGAACAACAAAGGCATCAGGCTCAGCACCAAGATGAAAACCTACAGAGCTATTGTGCTGACCACCTTGTTGCACTGCTGTGAAACATGGACGACGTATCGCCGTCACATGCAACAACTTGAGCAGTTTCACCAGCGATGCCTACGAAAGATCCTCGGCATAAAGTGGCAAGACAGGGTCTCCAACCTTCAGGTCCAAGAGAGGAGCGGTCTGTCAAGCATCAAAAGCCTGCTGATCCAGTGCCAGCTACGCTGGACAGGACACGTTGTCCGCATGACAGACAGCAGGATCCCGAAGACGGTTTTGTATGGCCAGCTGAAGGAAGGCCACCGTGAACTTGGAAGACCCTGCAAGCGCTTCAAGGACACCTTGAAGACAAACCTCAAAGCCTGTGACATAGACATCGCTTCCTGGGAAACCGATGCCCTTGACCGCTCTCGCTGGAGGATGCTGTGCTCTAGTGGCATAAAGACATTTGAAAACAAGAGAACGCTGGCCATTAAGGAGAAGCGTGAGCGAAGGAAGCAGGGCTCAACTTCTGGAGACGTTTTGCTTGCAACACCTGTGGGAAGTGCTGTGCATCCAGAATCGGCCTCTTCTCCCATATGAGGACACACACCGACAGATAAGCCTGCCTGCCTACTCATCCGTCGGACCGACGGGAGACTCCATCATCACATGTATTAGAAAAGCGTGTTCTAGAAAAACAACATCAAAAAACGAAAATGACTGACACAATAACGACAGATTCTTTACACAGTAAAGTCAGTTTTGGATTCCCAATACTAATTAGCAAATGGATAATTTTGAGCTGATTAATGAATTTTTGACGAACTATCATCTGAAGAAGAAGAAAAAGAAAAAACAGAACAAACAAACAAAAAACAAAACAAACAAACAAAAAACCAACAACAACAAAAAAACAAAAAAAACACACAAAAAAACAAAAAAACAAAAAAAAAACAACAACAACCGACGGACAGTTCTCAAACTGTATTTCACAGCTATATTGACTAACATCTCATTCTGACTGCTTTCACAAAGAAGGTAAAAGTATGGCTTAATTTGTTACACACACTGAATTATTATAATAAAATGTAAAAACTTAAATTATTAAAATTATTCATTAGCTATTTAATCAACAAACTGTGATATTTGTAATGAACAAAAACAGGCTGGAAAAGGTTATTAGGAAAGCGGGTGGGGTGGTGGGTACAAGACAAGACACCTGTAGCGACATGCACAATAGAAAACTGACTGACAGACTAATAACAATTTTGACAGACGAAAGACACCCGCTACATGATGACATTAATAGCAGGTCAGACATAAGTGGCAGGTTCAGAGCTCCACGCGCAAGAACATCTCGCTACATTAATTCATTCATTCCTACAGCCATTCGCGCACACTATCAAAACATCCAATACACTAACTCATGAGTGAACCCCCACTCCCACCCCCCACCCCCACCCCCTCGCCACAGCAACACCTGAACTTCACCAGCAGACAAGTGCATGGGAGCAGACATTACGTGTACATGTGGGACTGAGTGGGTGAGCACGGGCAAGCGTTTCTGTGTGTGATCGGAAGTGATTTTTAAATATTTTCTTATTTTACTTGGATTTCATGTATCTTAATGTTAATGTACAAATTTTATGGAGCGTGACATATTTTATGTGCGTGCATACGTACCTACATCCATGTGTATGTGTGTGTGAGAGAGAGTGTGTGTGTGTGCATTTTATTAATATATACGATTTATTCCCTGGATGTTTTTATAAATGTATACCTTATGGTCTTAATAATTATGTGTGTGTGTGCGTGTGTGCGTGCGCGCGCATGTCATTTTAGTAATATATACATATTTATATATAATTTATTTGTGGAATGTTTTCATTTGCAAATATTGTTATGCAATACCCTATTGTCTTAACATGAGTATGTGTGGGTGGGGTGGGGGGGTGGGGGTGGGGGGGTTAGTCTATCGTCAGCTATTGGGAATTCTTATTTGACTAGTTTTAATCTCTTTTTATGTTGCGCATGATAATTTTATGCTGGTGTTTACGAGTCTGTGGTTGCACAACTATATTTCCATGTGGATTAATAAAGTGCTTTTGATTTGATTTGATTTATTCTGAGACATGGACTAAATCTTTCACATGTTCTGTGCCTTACAGATTAAGTAGCTGTGACGAGATCGAAAATCTCCTTAGGAAAAGGAATGCAAAACATCATTTGATAAAGAATGGACACCCACCACCCTGTTACTTTTGATGCTATTCAGTTCACTGCTTAACCAGAACAGATATATTAGAAGAAAATGAAATAACAGGCATAGGGCCCTATGATTACTGACAAAGAAAATTAAATTTCAAATTAAACAAGAAAATTTGGTTGTTACAGAAACAAGTAACAAAAGGAATATGATTTCATGGACTACAGTGGAAGATTAACCATAATACTTATCCAACTAGTATTCTCCAAAAAATGAAAGTTACTGAAACCAACAAACGTGATAACTGTGCAGCTGACAGTCTACACATGGAACCTTTCCTTTTCTCATGTCTGCAAATGCTTAGATTTTGGAAACATTTGATATTCTTGTATTATCAAAAGCTAGAAGGGCTCTAAATCTGTCTTTAACTGATGTTATGTTTGGTGTTCAAAGCAATGAATTAAGTTAATTTGAGAAGACAGAAGTAAATCAAATTCTATTGATAGGAAAAATGTGTGTTAGTATAACGAAAAAAACAAATCACTATCAGCAACACAACACAAGTGATAGTGATATTTGAACAACATTTACATTTGAGAAAACTCTTCTTCAGGTTTTTATGGTAACTGGACACAATGTTTTGGTCAAGTTTAAACAATAAATTATACCATATTTTTCAAATCAATAATGCAACACAGATGAACTCATTTGTTTGAATCATGTACAGATGAAAGATTTAAAGTCAATACTGCAACCCACACTAGAGCAATAACAAAGCCAGACAGAAGTAATCACTTGCTACACACATTACAATGCAAGCAGCAGCACACTTAAGCAATAATTAATGCAGATAAATGTACATAACATCAACATTTCTTAGAACGCACGCCACAAGACACATTGGGGTAATGGCTGCACCAGATAGCAGGTAATGAGGGAAATGCATGTACTTATTTAAGATCAATATGATACTGATGGACAAAAATGACATGTGGCAAAGAATAATCAATAAATTAAACTAAAAATGGCATGTGGCAAAGAATAATCAATAAAATAAACTAAGATAATTTTTTAAAAGTGGGAAAAAATAGGAGGATGGAGTCCCAACTAAAACAACAACAAAACAAACAAACAATAACTGTGGTATTCCTAACAGTTGTACATTGCAGCAAGCCAAGAAAAGCCACTGTTGTTGAGCCAAATATTCACGAAACAGACCATTTTGATGTTATGTTGAAAACACAGGCTAGTTATTGTCGTTGTTGTTTTATAATGCACCAGAACTGGATAAACCATACATGCTGCTATTGACTGGTGCATCTCTGTGAATTTGTGAAATCAAGACTACAACTTTGTAACATGCATGAGAAGCTCTATTTCTGCAAACATCCCATGAAGGAATTGTAATCTATGGTCATTATGAATAAGCAAAATGAATGGTCAATTATTCCAATGCACAAGTTCTCATTTCAGCCACCACTAAACTAAAACTGATCCCAATTTTACATTTATTTCTTGACTCCATCCACATTTATTTGTTTTTATTCTTACTTCTCACCACCCAAAATACATGTGGTAAAATAAAAAGTATAACTGAAGAGACTACATCAAAGTGATACCTGAAGGGCTATTTTGAAGAATCAGAATCATTTGGACTGGTTATCAACAACAACAAAAAAACAAAAACAAAAAAAAAAGAGGAAATTTTCTTCCTAAAATTGTGTTTAAGTGACATACTTACCATGACCCACTAGTGCAGACTCCGGAAGGGGTCTGATTCCTGTCTTGTGCAAACTACTACCCGCCTATGCGGAGAAAACGAAAGTAGCTACGGCTGATAACCGCCCGAAGTAGGTTACCTCCCCTTTGCATCCTTGACTAGTTCCCTCTTTTGACAGCAAATCGCCGCAACCAGCGCAGCATGCATGGAGAACAGAAAATGGGGAGGAACAGGAGGGTCTTAAATGTGGGTCACGGTAAGTATGTTACTTAAACGTAATTTTAGGAAGAAAATTTCCTTTTGATTACACATACTTAACCGTGACCCACTAGTGCAGAATGGTACGACAAGGTGGAGGGCTCATCTGTTCTATTGTCTGTGTGCTGCGATGGCCTGTTGTGCGACCACCACAGAGGCGATGCCTCTTGAGCCATCATCCCTTAAGCGAGAGACATCCCTCAAGTAGAATTCAATGAAGGTAGCAGGGTTTTTCCAGTAAGCAGCCTCCATGATGTCTTGTAGCCTTGCTGAGTGGGCAAAGGCAAGGGAAGAGGACCATGCTCTGACTTCGTGAGCTCTGGCTAAGGGGTCTGAGTTTGAGTGGTTGAGTTGGCAACACCACTCGCCAGGGGTGATGGGGATCGGAGATAGGGTGTACTGTGTCACCTAAGGATGTTGGTGCGGACAAAGAAGACCAAGGCCCTCAGCTGTATTGTGGGAGAGGTCTGTGAACCAAAGCTGTGCTGATAAATGTTGTGCAAAGAGAATCAGATCAGTGTGTTGAATCCACACTTTATTGAGAGCCCTTCCAATGAAAGGAAGGGAAGGAAACACGTACCCTATAGGGTTGTCTCACTTAAGCGCGGTTGAGCCTCAGTGCAAGGAGTTGCACATGTGGCTTGACTGATTATCATATACTGGTCCTAGGAAGACACTGATCAGCATGGGTAAATCATGAAACAGCTGCTGTATGCTTGAGGGATGAAGGTGTCCACCATGCAAGTTCTGCTGAAATGTAAGGAAGCCGGATGGATGTGACGGGGTTTTGTGGGGCAACCGTGTGTCTGAAAGACATGGTGCTTGCTTCCAAAGTGACAAAAAAGTCATCCTCTGACAGGGCCTTGACTGAAGGCTGGGGCTCCATGATGGGATAGCCTGTCTAGGCTAGAAACCCCTGGAAGTGTCTCATTGGAAAGACAGTGCTTGAGAAGGAATGCCCATCTGTAACCACAACAGTGGTTGTGTGTTGAGGCTGAAAGGGTCAGGCAGGGAAGACCAAGTGCAGAAAGTGCTTTCCAACGCCAATTGTTTGAGACATCGATGCTGGATCTCTGTTCAAGCAAGGTGATGGGCTGAACTAACGGGCTTGAATGTGGCATTTGCCGTGTTGGTATGAGTGGGCAGAGTGGGCAGAAAAGTGTGCCCCTGTGGCTAGCGAACGATTCGTTGTGCTTTGTGAGACGCATCCGCCCTCATCAATATGCCTTTTCTCCTGAGTATAGAGGAAAACATTTATTACCCAGTCCTTTTGCTACTAGTGAGGAGTGGAAGAGATGGACTTAGGGTGGAACAAGTCAGAAGTGTACCCTATGCCAAGTATGGGACCTGATTGTCTCCTGCCCAGTGAGCAGTTTTTGGGCCTGCTAAAACTTGGAAGGCAAAGACAGACACCCCTTAATGGGAGGGGTGGCTAGGATGTAGGGCCCGTGTGGAGCTGTTGTCACAACCACAGTCGTGCAAACCAACGGTTGTTGTAGGCAAGGGAGGGAAGAAGGGATGCCTTACAAACCTGGAAGGAATGAAGGGCATGTGTGTCCAGAATGGCACCCCAAAGTTGGACTGCATCATCCCTCCTTGTGCCAAGTTAGGGCAACTCTAGCCCTGTGGGTGCGGAGGGAGTGTGTGTGGGTCCCTTGGGGCCAGTTACAGCAGAGATATGGATGTGACCAGGAGCATATATTCCAGCTTGCACGAGACACACAGTTGTGTCTCTGTAATAGTCCTCCAAAATGGAGTTAGGAAACTTCATACAAAGATGTGTACAAATATGTACATTGGATGTACGTAGACTTCAATGAGAGAAGATGTCAGGGAATATGACCATGCCTATAGATCAATGCATGAAAAAGAACACATGCACAAGCATATATGTAGCAAACATGGACACGCTCAAGTAAATGGGAATGTGAACTGAAAAAGTAATGCAAAAATGTCTAATAGATATGTACATACACATGTGAAGATTGTGCCTGTATGTAGACGCACAGTCCTGAGCCTCACATGTACAGAAGTGTGCAAAAATATATGCGCATATATTGCTTAGATAGAAAATCTCAGTGTATAGAGACAGAAGTGTAATGGTACCTGTTGATATGAAAAATGTATGAACATATCGCCGAAACGCATGCACATATGTATATATAGCGAGATGTGTGCATGCATAAATTCGTGCGTGTTCCCTTTTTAAAAAATTTTAATTCTTTTTTTCTGTATTTAAAAAAAACAAAAAAACATCATTAATAATAACAAATGTATTATTCTTTCTGTTTTATTTCATTGTTATTGTGTTTGTCAAGAAAAGAATGGTAAGTGGATCAGTTCCTTGCACAGCAATATATGTCTGCAAGTGCTGGGGGGGTGAAGAGCCCAAAAAGTTGAGTGGCACATAGCCTGAGAAACAGAGGAAGGAAAATAGAGGTTGTGAGTAGCTAATAGGAGATGCTGCATAAAGCCCTTAGGTGGGCAGCAAGGTCCTATGAGAATGCAAAAGAACATCGCTAGTGGTCAGTAAATGGGGCTGGAGTGACTGGCCGTGTATGTGCAAGGGAAGTAACTGCGTTGCCAACTGCCCAAGTTAAAAAAACGGAGTTGCCTCCCTTGGCGCCGAAATCACGGCGAAGAGGAGGCGGCCTCTGCACCACATATCCCCTTTTGTTACACTTCCGCGCTGTAGAGGGAAGAATGTCATGCCGCGTGTGGGAGTCCGTGGTTCGATGCCACCATAAACGACACGGGTGAAGTGGGTCGCAAGGGAGGTAATAATAACGTCCCTTGGTGCTGTGGTCAATGCTGAGAGGAGGTGCAATTTTTGTGTTGCATGTCCCCCTAGCGGACCACCTTCCTCCCTGAGTAGAGGGAGGGCTTCCCCGTCCGAATCGGTCGCCACTGGATGCGAGACGGTTGAGAGCATGCCACATGACGGAGCTGCAATCTGTGGCCGCGGACGTCATGTAACGTAGACACTATGAGATGCTGATCGTCACTTAGGACTTGTGTCTGAGCCACCACTGGTTGGGTAACAGCAGAGTCTAGCGGTGTGGCAGAGGGAACTGCCACCGCCAAGGTTGGAGGGACCGTGCATGCACCCGCGGTGTGGGCGCAGGGCAATGCCGGTGCAAGGGAGGTTACCGCGGCGCTCACTGGCAGGGGTGCCGAAGCAGGGGTTGCCTCCCTTGAATTTGAAATTCAGAGCGAGAGGCAGGGTACTCGCGTGTGGGTATGCGCGTCCCCTAGTAGGTCACCTTCTTACCAGAAACGGTCGCTGTTGGACTCGAGACGGTCTGGGCATGCCGCATGAGGGGCGTGCGATCTGTGGCTACAGTGCCATCATGGACGTATGAGATAATGGGAGTGGACCAAGTGTGGAAAGTGGAGGACGTTGAGTCTGTGTTAGATTCCCTTTGAGGGAGCACACTCGTTCCTTGAAACTGTGGGCATGGGGAAAAAGATAAGGAAAAAATGGGTGGCGCTGTAGTGTAGCGACGCGCTCTTCCTGGGGAGAGTAGCCCGAATTTCACACAGAGGAATCTGCCGTTGTGATAAAAAGAAATAGAAGAGAAGAAAACAGAAAGATAGAGGAGGGCGACTCATGCACTGGCAGAGCCAAGAAAACGCGGAGCGCGTTGAGACCAATCGCGGATCGATTGAATTAAAAGAAACGACACCACTGACCAGAGTATGATGAAACAAACCCTGAGAAGCTACCGGAGGAGGCGTAGGAGGTGGTGGAGGTATGGAGTTGACCAGAGGGAGCGAAGACAGTGGAGGAGGTGGAGAGTTAGCATTGTAGATGAAGCCTGAGGTTGAGGGCCCAGTGCCATATCATATCATGTCAATATGAAGGCCTTTAGGCCTGTAAAGCCTTTTGCCCACTTGAAATGGGGGGAAGTGAGAGCCCCCGTAATTGTATAGAGATTTTAATAATCTAATAGTGCACCAGGCTTATTAATGAGTAATAAAATGAGTTTTGTATTTTAATTTTTTAAAGTAAGTGCCAACACGATTTTTCCAAGTATTCACTGTTTCCACCAGTCGATTGTGATCGTGCCTTAACCTACTTCGCTGGCTGTCGCTTTTGACTACACACGGAAGCTCATGTGGGTCGTCCATGACCCATTCTGCTGTCGCTTTTGACTACACACGGAAGCTCATGTGGGTCGTCCATGACCCATACCTTTAAAGAGACAAAAACCTGTATATTCCTCCAAAGCTTGTGTGGGTCATGCACGACTCATACTTTGTAATGAGACAAAAACCTGTAAATTCCTCCAAAGCTTATAACAAAATATAGAAAAGGAAAACATATCGTAACAACTGATTACACACACATGCACTTGCACACACACACACACACACACAAACACATACACTCAGAAGAAACACATGCTCACACATTCACACACACGCACATACACACACGCGCGTGCGCGCACCCACACAAGTGATCACACACACACAAACGCATAACACCACATGCACATACATACGAACCCTACTTATGCACACAGAGAGAGAGAGATAGAGAGAGAGAGAGAGCGAGAGAGAGAGACAGACAGACAGACAGTGAGACACACACACACACATACACACACACACAGATATGACTCATAGCATCCTATACACGCACAATCAAAGATATTCAGTCACACAGGTACATGCTGTTAGAGAAAGGGATGGAAGGGGGTTATAGCTGAAGACAGGCGAAAGGGACGGGGCAGGGGGGAGGGGGGTCAGGGGGGGTAGTGGGAGAGTAGTGGGGTAGTGAGCTATTGAAAGTAAAACTTCTTTATTTTCCTTCACTAATTGCAAATTAAACCTTCTGAAATCTCTATTAAAAAGGTATGGGTCATGCATGACCCACACGAGCTTATGAGAGGTGACCACGTTTTTTTCCTCTTTAGAAAGCATGGGTCATACACGACCCACACAAGCATCTGTGTGTAGTTAAAACGCCACCTTTAATTACTCATTAACTAATGAATTTTTTTCATTTTTTGGCAAAAGTTGGCCTTTTAGGTGTAGGAAGCATTTCTGAAATTTCGCTGAAAAACCTTCTGGGTCGTGTACAGCCCACAATAGCCAGCGCAGGTTAATATGGGCTCAATCGCCCAATCAGGCCAAGTAGTTTTGTGACCTGTTGTGATTCATCATCGGACAAAAAACAAGAGTGCCAAAGAATCGATAAACAGGCAGAAAATACAACAACAACAACAAAATTAGCCGTATGCAGAGCACAGGAGCAGGAGTCAAGATGGCTGCCGGAAAAAGAGGGCACAAGTCAAGGATGCAAAGGGGAGGTAACCTACTTCGGGAGGTTATTGGTTGTAGCTACTTTTGTTTTCTCTGCATAGGCGGGTAGTAGTTTGCACAGGACAGGAATCAGACCCCTGCCAGAGTCTGCACTAGTGGGTCACGGTTAAGTATGTGTAATTAAAAGCACATTTTATCAAAACAGTTTTTTTGTATTGTTTTTTTGCTGCCCTGTCATCTATGCTGTACCAGTTGCATAACTCTCACACCATTCATCCCAAGTCCCCCATAAACAGTTATACCTTAGTTTGTCTGTCAGTCTCAGTGTCAGCAGTCCACAGGGAACTATCGAGGTTAGTTTGCCAAGAGGCCAGAGAAGACCCTGCATGGCTGCCAAGTCACTTTGATGGTGTTCAGTTGTGCCTGTTCTGATTTAACATACTTAGGACACCACATACTAAGCCCCCAACTGATGACAGTAATAGTTTCATTGTGGAACCAGACTGAGTGAGTGTCTACCCCAGAGTGAAGACCGCCACAAGTTCCCTCCAACAAGAGTCCCTCATAAATCTGCATCACGGCAAGATTTGAAATGGAACATAAAAGGACACACACACACACAAACACATACAAACGACATCAATACAATTAACAAGGTAGATTCTCATAAAATTCTGGGTGTCTTTCTTGATAAAAATCTATCTAGGACTGATCCTACAAAGTACTTAGGTAAACATCTCTCCAACAAAATACTTCAATTTTACAAAAATAAAAAAGATCCTCAATGTCCATTCTCGAAAGCTTTTTTCTGCCAGTAACTGATTATGTGTCAACTTTATGAGACAAATGTAGCAACATGAACATCTAATTTTTCACTGTACCTATAAAAGAGTATTGAAAATACTTTGTTGAAATCAGGCTTCCTGACCCCTATGGACTATAAACAACTTAATATGTTATCCTTTCACAATAGGTTTTTTCAACAAAGCTGTTTGCATGCATAATATTATATAAACACTCCCCCAAAAAATTACAGTCACTTAAAACTGACCACAGACACAACCACATGTTATACATACCTAGACCAAGAACTAATCTGTACAATTTCAGCTTTCTGTGCTCTGGTGGAGATTTATGGAATAATATACCACTCACCTTGAAACATATTATGAATTAAAAATATTTTTATGAAAAATCTGAAGAATCTCATTTGACTGTCCAAAAGATTATCAGTAGTTCAAGCCTTTATGCATTTGGTCTGATGCTTCTCTTATTAACTGCAAAATGTTTTGTATATGCTTGTGTTGGCAGTAAATTTGTAATTTAGAAATATGAGATAATATATGTATGTAAATAAGATGGGTGTGGTGTATTTGTGCTTGAGCATATGTGTTTGTTTTTGTGTGTTTGGGTGAAATGCAAATGTTTATTTCGCTATCACACTATTCTTGCATATATTTGCTTTTTTTCATTTGTTTTGCGCATTGTTTGTTTCTTCTTTTTTTTCATAGTGGGTTTGATGTAAAAAAAACTTTTTTTAAGTAACTGTTGCTTATTCAACTGACCATCATAAAAAACAAACAAACTGACTTTGACAAACACACGCATTAAATCCCATTGTAAGGCTTGTATATGTAACCAAGCGTGCTATGCTTGCTCCAAAACTCCTCACACACAAGCTGTATTAGCTTGCCTCACGCACAAGCTGTATTAGCAGACGACAGCTTTCCCTCCTAACCCGCGCACAGAATGTGTGACGTCACTCCACTTACATCATTTTCTTCTCAGCCAATGACGTACCATGACGCGATTCAACAATATAAGGAATATTGTTTTACAAAAACTATTTGCAATTTTCCTGTCCATTTCACCCATTCAAAATGTACATTTATGGTTGTACATGTATGAGTGTATTCAGACTGCGCATGTGTGTATCTATACTGTTTCAGAGTATGCGCATGTATACACCAAGTACAAAAGGTGTGCAGGTGCTCTATAAAACACAACAACAACAACAAAACAACCATTATTATCAATATTATTAAGCTCTCTTTCTTTTGTATGACATGCCTCTCTCTCAGTAGTGTCTGTCTTTCTCTTTTGATGTGTATGTCTTGACGATCTCTACAATGTGTGCAATGCTTGATACAGAAATTATACAAAAATAATCATACTCAAATGAAAAACACAACTGCACACTTTTGACATCATAATGACTGTTAGACCATAACTAAACAGCCCTGCTAAGTCCAACAGCAAAGTCAAACAACTGAGTATTGTGAAAATGTCCTCGTTTGTCCAGCAGATAGAAAAACCACCGTCCTTTCACTTTCATAGGAATCTGAGCAGCAGAGTCTGTCCGGCTCTGAAGGCAGCTGATGTTGCTAACTGGCACTGTGAGGCTTTGTTGTCGTGCTATGACAGAATAGGTTTCCAGTCGAATAAAGTTTCCTCCCTTCAGCAGCCAGAGTTGTTTCACTGCCCTCATCGGATACATCACACTGATGCACAGCACAGTGTAACCTGAAATAAAAATCAAACATCATGTTGATCAATCTGATTTTGCCAGGGAGGGAGAGGGAAAAGGTGGGGTTTGCTTAGGGCCAAGCAGAAAGAACAGGGTGTGGAGAGAAACAGAAAGACGCAGAGAAGGAGATAAATATATAGTGCATAATGGTAGCAGCAGCAGAAATAGTAGCAGTAACAGCTTTGTAATATCGGTAGCAGTCACAATAGAAGCAGTGGCAGCAGCAACAGCAACAGCACAGGTAGCAGCAGCAGCCAGTGACACGTATATAAGTTTTATAACATAATACTGAATTAACAGTGGTGAAAGTAATACCAAATCATTTAGTTGAATTTAGCAGAAATAGTGTAATCAGCAACACCTATGTAGCTGCATGTCAAGCAATAGTAATGTGCAACAGATGAGTCATTGCAGATGATGCAATGGAGATTAAAAATCTTTACCATTAAACAGAATGTCAAGAACAAGGATGCAGCTCCCTCCCAGGCATGGAACATGTAAGTATGTACTGCAACCTAACAAAAAAAATTCTGTTTGAAACCAATTTTGCTTCTCGAAGTGTTTGTATGGTATGCTCAGTAAATCTCTCTCTCTTTATTCATATCTTTATTTTGTAACAGTTTTTTTTTTTCATATGTGCATGCTTTTCACTTTAGGCTTTATTGCTTGATCATTTGTTTTATATGTATTAGGTTTTATCGCTTTATCATTTGCTTTATATGTATTCTCTCTCTCTCTCTTGACAGCAAAATCACCCATGTTCCAGAGGGCAGCCTAACAAATTCTTAATCTCAAATTCTCAATGAGTCCCACACTAATTTACTAGTGACTAAAGTCCACAGGCATTCCTTCTACCCCTCAGCTGTCATCAACTGGAATGCCATTCCCTCCTCTATTGACTCCCCAAGTGCCTTTACACAATTAAAGTCATCTAGGCCTGGGCAGACACCCAACTTAACTGAAATCCCTGGCCTTCAGCACTGTCTTCCTGTTACCCTAGGAAAACAAAATATATTCAGCTCATTTCAGTTCTCTCTCTCTTTCTTTCTCTCTGTTTTTCTTTTCTCTCTCTCTCTCTCTGATACTCTAGTGTATTGTGTGTGTGTGTGTGTGTGTGTGTGTGTGTGTGTGTGTGTGTGTGTGTGTGTGTGTGTGCATGAGTGTGAGTTCAAGTGTGTAAATCTCAATATCTGTCTACCTGTCTGTTTTTCTGTGTAATGATACACACACTTGCGCGACTCACCAAATGCGAAACAGAGGATGCTGATTCCATTCTTATACTTGCTCTCCTTCGCTGCCATTCTTCGCCACCACGAAGACGTGTCTGTCTCTGTCGACGGTTCACTTGGAGGAGCATCTTTCAACGTCTGAAATGAGAACAATGCCAGATATGCCCAAAATGCGAACTGTGCACAACCAAAGTATGTCAAAAGTTTGTAAAACCGTTCGTTTGTGTGAGAATACACAAGGATGTCCTTCTTCATGTTTGCTGTTTCCACTTCAAAAGGTAATTTCTTCTTCGAGGAAACCATCTGCCGCCGCAAAACAGATATTTGGTCAGCGTTTATTCGTGTTGCAGATGGGAGGCATTGTTCTGTTGTTCTGAAAAGTAGTAATCGGCTGTTGTATGCAGTCAAATGTTCAGTGCATTTGCAGAAAAATCGAAGAAATGCCATTGTTCAGGCAACAGGTTTATGTCCGTGTGCCCACGAATTCGATGGATATTTCAAGGGAATGCACTCTTCCAAATTTGCGTGGTTCCGGTCCGGAGCACAGAGCTCAGAAACTGATGACGTTTTGTGATCTTCACGAGTAAACAGAATGTCACGAGAGGGTGAAGTGTGACTTTATCTTCCGTGTCACTCTTAAAAAAACAACAACAACAAACCTTGATATGGGGACATCATTGATGTTACTAGGCTAGACGCTCATTGGGCCAACTCTCCATATATGATCCAGTATGCTATCATTCAGCAACGCATGCTGGTATACTGTATCTAATTGAACGACGAACAGGCCTTCACACTATCACAGGCATCAAACGTCTGATTCCAGTTCAAGATGACAGATGCCTGCCCATGCCTTCTCAGTATTAGCAAAACTTCTTCAAAATACAGGCACTTTCCATTTCTGGAAGATAAGGTAGGTAAAACTGTACTCCTTTACAATAAATTCGGTTCAGGCATGTTTTTCTTTCTTTTTTGACTCACTTGTGTAAACAAAGTGAGTCTATGTTTTAACCCGGTGTTCGGTTGTCTGTGTGTGTGTGTGTGTCCGTGTGTCTGTGTGTCCGTGGTAAATTTTAACATTGACATTTTCTTTGCAAATACTTTGTCAGTTGACACCAAATTTGGCATAAAAATAGGAAAAATTCAGTTCTTTCCAGTCATCTTGTTTAAAACAATATTGCACCTCTGGGATGGGCACAAAAAAAAAGAAAAAAAAAAAGAAGCCCAATTATATGCAAACTGCATTTACTGTTATATTTATATTTTTTGTATTCTCTAAACTTGGCACTTTGACCTCTTATTCTGACAAAACAAGAGGAGTCATTATTTATGATTATTATCATTTTTTGTTCAAACAGGAACTTCTTTTGCTAAGCTTGGAAGTTAGTTATATTTCTTTTGCATGTCTTTGGTGCAGATAGTAAAAAAGGGAAATTAATCTGTAATTAATGCTAGGGGGATTAATTTGCTTTAAACTGATCTTTCTCATCTTAAACATTACATTTTGAAATTATAGTTTTTTATACTCAGTACATAAAAAGCTTGTGTTTTTTACTCTCAGCATACAGGGCTTTCACTATGTTCATTTGCCCAAGTGGTCTTTTTCGGAAAATATTAAAATCAATACTACAAGTGGACTTTATAGATCATTGGCTGAGCCCTGAAGGTCATGGGCAAAAATCAATTTCACACACATATTTATACATATTCAAAGCGCGTGCTCGCAACCTCGAAGGGTGACATTTTGTTTCAAGTAGTTGACCTGCCCGTTCAATCCAATATTCAATGTCTTGTGGTGGGGCTGCCATAGTGAATGCCCATACTCCAGAACAGGTCGCACAAGGCTTTTGTATTGCTGAATGAAAAGCTCTGGGCTTAGGAAATCGAATGTGTGTCAAACTATTGATTGATTGATTGATATGGATACTTATAATTTATATAGCGCCTATCCTCGTTTGGAGACCAAGCTCTAAGTGCTTTACAGAGTCATTTACACAACAGGCTGCCTACCTGGGTAGAGCCGACTGAAGGCTGCCATTGGGTGCTCATCATTTATTTCCTGAGTATTCAATCAGATTTCAGGCACACACACACCTACACACTCCGACAAACATGTAACATCTAACATTTTACGTGTATATTTGTTTATTTACCCGGCCATGTTGGCAGCCATACTCCGTTTTCAGGGGTGTGCATACTGGGTATGTTCTTGTTTCCATAATAATAATAATAATAATGGTATTTATATAGCGCTGAATCTTGTGCACAGACAAATCAGAGCGCTTTCGCACCAGTCATTCACACGCATGCGTAACTCTAAAACTGGAGAAACTGAAGACAAGGAAGAGGAAGGAAACGGAGGCTATTTTGGGAAGAGGTGGGTTTTAAGGCCAGACTTGAAAGAGCTGAGTGTGGAGACCTGACGAAGCGAAAGAGAAAGTTTATTCCAATTGCAAGGTCCAGAGACAGAGAAAGAACGGCGGCCAACAGTCGAGTGTTTGAATCTGGGTATGCGTAAACAGAGTGGATCCGAAGCCGATCGTAGTGAGCGAGATGGAGTGCAGAGGTGAAGGCAGCCACAGAGATAGGGAGGGGAAGATTCATGAATACATTTATAACATAGAGTGCTGATCTTGTACTTTATTCTGTGTGAGACAGGGAGCCAGTGAAGATGTTGCAAAAGAGGAGTGATGTGCTCAGATCTTTTCTTTCTGAGGACGAGTCGGGCAGCAGAGTTTTGTATGCGCTGAAGAGACTGAATGGATGAAGCAGGCAAACCAGACAACAGAGAGTTACAGCAGTCAAGGCAAGAGAGAATGAGAGAAACAACAAGGCTAGATGTTGCGCCAATGGACAGATATTTCTGGATGGAACTGATGTGCTGCAATTGACAGTAGCAGGATTGACATGTCTGAATGATTAATTTTTGCATGGACAGTGTGTTGTCAAGGACAATGCCAAGGTTCCTGACTTAACTGGAAAGAGCGATGGATGTACTGCCAAGTTTGATTGTGTCAGTTGTAATAGAAGAGACTTTTTGTTTAGTACCTATGATCATTGCTTCAGTTTTGTCCGCGTTCAATAACCCACTGAACGCTGACATGAATTACAGCATCTTTTATGCGCGTGTTTGATATTCTGCATACGTATACATGCGAAGGGGGTTCAGGCACTGGCAGGTCTGCACATATGTTGACCTGGGAGATCGAAAAAATCTCCACCCTTTACCCACCAGGCGCCACCAAGATTTGAACCCGGGACCCTCATATACATCGAATAGCTTGCCTGAGGACATGGTCACAGCCCCATCAGTAAACAGTTTCAAGAGGCAGCCCAACTGTCTATGATCCAGTATGTGTGTACTAGTATGTAGGCAATCTGTTACCCACGCAAGCCACAGTACTAGTAGTAAGTTATGGACATCCTCTCACCATTGGTGCTTGGAACATAAGGACTCTCCTGGACAGAGATAACGCAGACAGACCCCAAAGGAGAACGGCACTAGTTGCATCCAAACTCGCCAGATACAACATCGACATCGCAGCCTTGAGTGAGACTCGGCTTGCAGGCGAAGGCGAGCTTTGTGAACGGGGATCTGGTTACACCTTCTTCTGGAGTGGACAAGGAAGCGAAGAGCGACGTGAGGCTGGTGTTGGTTTTGCAGTAAAAACAGCACTTGTCAGCAAGCTAGCTGGAATCCCAAAGGGAGTCAACGATAGGCTTATGACCATGAAACTCCCACTGGCATCTGGCCAGAAGCACCTCACCATTGTCAGTGCCTACGCCCCAACCATGACCAACCCGGATGAAGTGAAGGCGAAGTTCTATGAGGACGTTCACTCTGTCATTGCTGCTATCCCTAAAGCAGACAAGCTCATCATTCTTGGGGACTTCAATGCTAGAGTTGGCTCTGACTACATCTCCTGGGATGGAGTGATTGGAAAGCATGGCGTTGGGCCACTGCAACCCAAATGGATTGCTTTTGCTTCAGACCTGTGCAGAGCACGAACTGCTGATAACCAACACAGTTTTCTGCCTCCCTACCCATAACAGGACGTCATGGATGCACCCTCGCTCAAAGCATTGGCATCTCATCGATTACGTCATCGTCAGGAAAAGGGATAGGCAATATGTACGTGTGACAAAGACCATGTGCGGCGCCAAGTGTTGGACAGATCATCGCCTTGTAGTCTCGAAGCTGAATATTCGAATCCAGCCCTGGACGATCCGCCAACACTTCTTGAGACCCAGAAAGCAATCCGTCTGCTATCCAGTGGCAAAGCTCAGACTCCATCCCAGCAGAGGTCTACAAGGATGGAGGCACTGTGCTGACAGAGAAGCTCCATCAGCTGTACTCACTCATGTGGAAAGAAGAGACGATCCCCCAGGATTTCAAAGATGCATCTATCATTCACTTGTACAAGCGAAAGGGGAACCGGAAAGCCTGTGATAACCATCGGGGCATTTCCTTGCTCTCCATCGCAGGCAAGATACTTGCCAGGATCCTACTAAACCGCCTCACAGCACACCTTGACCAAGGTCATTTGCCTGAGAGCCAATGTGGATTCCGGAAAGAGCGCGGAACCACCGACATGGTGTTTGCTGCAAGGCAGCTGCAAGAGAAATGTCAGGAGCAAAATGTTGATCTGTTCTCCACCTATGTCGACCTCACTAAAGCCTTCGACACCGTGAATAGAGAGGGACTGTGGAAGATCATGGCCAAGTACGGATGCTCTCGGAAATTTATTTCCTTGGTCAGCCAATTCCATGAAGGCATGCAGGCTCGAGTCCAGGACAATGGCGTAACATCTGCTCCTTTTCCTGTCACAAATGGTGTCAAGCAAGGCTGCGTCCTGGCTCCGACACTGTTCAGCCTCATGTTCTCTGCAATGCTTACTGATGCCTTCAGAGATGGCGATGTTGGAATCGGCCTAAAGTACCAAACAGATGGCAAGCTGTTTAACCTCAGAAGGCTTCAAGCAAAAAACGAAGGTCATGACAGACATCATCAGAGACTTTTTGTTTGCTGATGATTGTGCCCTCAACGCTGGATCTGAAGCTGACATGCAACTCAGCGTCGACAAGTTTGCCACTGCCAGCAGGAACTTCGGCCTTACCATCAGCACGAGGAAAACTGAAGTTCTCCATCAGCCAGCCCCAGGGAAACCCCACGTTGAGCCCAACATCACAGTCAGTGGTCAGAGACTCAGTGCGGTGGAGCGGTTCACATACCTTGGCAGCACACTGTCACGAAATGCGACCATCGACGATGAAGTGAACGTCAGGATTGCAAGAGCAAGCGCAACTTTTGGTAGACTCTATGCAAATGTCTGGAACAGAAGAGGCATTGGTCTTGAGACCAAACTAAAGGTCTACAGAGCAGTAGTTCTCTCCACACTACTGTACGCCTGCAAAACTTGGACAGTGTACCAACAACATGCCAAGAAGCTGAACCACTTCCACACAACATGCCTCAGGAAGCTACTGAACATCAAGTGGCAAGACAGGACCCCAGACACGGAGGTGCTTGCAAAAGCCACCCTTCCCAGCATCTTCACCATCCTGATGCAGTCCCAGCTTCGCTGGGCTGGACACATGGCACGCATGCCAGACCATCGGCTGCCCAAAAGGCTTTTCTATGGCGAGCTGCAACAAGGGAAGAGATCACATGGAGGTCAGAAGAAGCGCTTTAGAGATACTCTGAAAGTCTCTCTGAAAGCGTTTGATATCAGCCCTGACTCCTGGGAGGAATCTGCAGTGGACCGTGACAAATGGCGTGCTGCTGTGCACAAAGGTGCCAAGTTGTGCGAGGCCAACAAGACTGCTGCAGCTGTTAAGAAGAGGCAGGCCAGAAAGTCACAGGCAAACAAGCTCCCTGACAATGATATGCCTGTCTTTGTCTGCCCCAACTGTCAGCGAACATTTTGTGCCCAGATTGGACTATTCAGCCATCTGCGCACTCACAGATAGATTCATGAGCATCCCCCCCCCACCACCACCACCCTCCCCCCATACCCCAGCTGGATGACAACGATGGTCATCATCGATCTCGATGGACACACACCACCACCACCACCACCAGTAAGTGATGGACCATGTAAAGTCCAGATTGGCCTAAACCACTGGTTTTTTAAGTTCAAGTTCAAGTTCAAGAACCAGTCAAACATCCGCCATTCCCAGATATTTCTGCAATCTTTCTTCTCTTTGTGCACCACTGCCGACCAAGTTCACAGACGTGCTCTTGAGTTAAAATCCTTAAATCAAGGGAAGCAAGAAGTAGGACTTGAACTTTGAACAGTTTGAAATGGCAAATTTGATTGGATATGTTGAATGAATAAAAGGTTTGAGGATGCATCTATAGTATAAAAATTTGATTTCATTCTTTTCTCATGTAGTGTTATATGCTGTGTGGCCTGAGTTTATGTTGTAATATTCAGCAGTTTTGTTTATGTGTTTTTGTGTTTGTTGCAGATTCAAATTGGGCGTTCAAATGATATGACATATACCATCCTGTCCAATACTATTTCACGTTGCCATGCCATAATTAGCAAGCAAGATGACAATACATGGACCATTACTGACAACAAGGTTTGTACATTTCATGATGTATCAGTGTGAACACAAGAAAATACCCATGAAACAGATTCCCTAATCTTGAAACTTGTTTTCCTCGTATTTTAAGGTTCTACAATAATAAATGTAATAAGAATTAAGATACTACTGCATGTTAATATTGTTCTTGTATACCATCTTTATCATGGTCATAGTAATCTATCTCAATCCCCATCTCTGTTTCTTTTTTCTTTCTGCTTCCCCCCCACCCCTTCCTTTCATTGTATTTTGTTTCTGTTGTTTTCTTTACCACCAGCTTCTAGTCCTTAAGTTGTTCTTCAGAATGAGGGCTGGTTGTAAAAAAGCATGAACTTTTAATTAATTCATCAACCTTGTTAATGAATAACCTTTGAATGTGTTATATTATTTCTCTGTCTCTTTCTGTCTGTCTGTGTCTCTTCTCCCTAACTCTTTATTTCTTCTACAATTGTTAAAATGGTGTTTTTTTTATTGCTTTTTTAGCATCATGTGCATGCTTTTTCGAACTCAAGATTTTATTGCTTAATCATTATCTTGACATTTATCAATTTTTTTGGCTTGTAGTTGTACCAGTTCTCCCTCCCTCCCTTACTCCTTCCCTCCCTGACTCTCTCCCCCTTCAATTCTTTCTCCTTTTAGCAATGTAGTGTTGTAGATGTCAAATTATTATTCATGTAACCATGATATATGTTGTGCATGCTGTATTGTACAATGATTTCCCTTTTTTTTCTTTATTATTTCCCTCTCAAGGGCAGAATAAAAAATTAAAAAAACCAACAACCCCCCCCCCCCCCCACCTCCCCACCCCCACCCCCACACACAAATACACACACACACACGCACACACAACACACACATATATATAATTATATATATATAATTATATATGTGTGTGTGTGTCACTGTGTGTGTATTTGTGTGTGTATGTGTGTGTTTGTGTGTGTGTGTGTGTTCGTGCTTCTACAATGACATCAAAATCAGACTGAATCCAGTTCACCTTCCTTCAAAACCCCCCTCCCCCCTTTTTTTCCCTTCCCTTTTTCTACCCCTGCCTTTTCTCTCTCTCTCTCCCTCCCTGACCTGTCCTGAGAATCAGAAAGTGTTGAGGCCTTGAGTGTGGTTGTCTGTGAGGACCTGCTCAATGGGCATGCACCTCATGTCACGCAGTGAATTATCTTTTGCATTGAAATGTCTGGTGACATGGGTGCCGGTGTTCTACAGGATGTGTGTCCTGTGGAGGTAGAAACATGTTCTTAGTGTATTTTATTGTTTATCCTACATACTGGGCCCCCATGACACTGCTGACAGAAGAGCAGGTATATGATGTTTGAAGACCTGCAGGTCATGCTATGTCTGATGCTGAACATTTCTCCGGTGGTGTTGCTAGAGAAACCTTTGCCCTCCACCAAAAGTTCCCTACAGATGATGCACCTGTCGTTACATTTCACCACCCCAGCCTGTTCTTGCGTAGGCATGACTTGGGGAAGGGAGGAGGGCATGATCATGTTTTGGATGCTCTTGGGTTACCCCCGAAAACGGAGTATGGCTGCCTACATGGCGGGGTAAAAATGGTCATGCACGTAAAAGCCCACTCGTGTACATGCGAGTGAACGTGGGAGTTGCAGCCCAAGAACAAAGAAGAAGAAGAAGGATGCTCCTGGAGTTTCTCTCCCCAACAACAGGCACATCAGGCACAGCCTTTTTCATGCGTGCACTTGTGTGGAGCAGTGCCTGTTGCTCCCTGAGCCAGTCACGTAGTGGTGGGTTGGAAGGGTGATGAGTGATGACGAAGGGGACCCTGGTGTTGACGAGTTTGGTCCTGTACATCAACACCTCAGCTCTGGGGAGACTTCGTGCCTTTCTCAGAGCCTGGTGTAGTTTGCTCACTCATGGCTGAGGAACATGCCCATGATGGTAGCAGCATGTTTTTCAAAGTCTTCAGTCTTGGAGCAAAGGCAACGGAGCCTCAAGAACTGGCTGTAGGGGATGTTGTTTTTACAGTGATGAGGATGGCATGAACGATGGTGGAGGTAAGCATGAGTGTCTGTGGGTTTTGTGAACAGTTCAGTGAGGATGAAGCCGTCATCAAATTTGATGAGAATGTCAAGGAATGGGATGGATTGTCTGGATGACTGGACTGTGAATTTGATGGTTTGATGAAAAGTGTTGATGTGTTGGCAAAAGGTCTGCAAATCTTCCTGCGAGCCCTGCCACAGCAAGAAGATGTCGTCAGTGTAGTGTCGCCACATGCTGTCATTGATGTGGACAGGGCTTTCTTCCAGCATCCTCTTTTCCAGCCAGCCCATGAATAGGTTAGCAATGGTTGGTGCCATGGGCATGCCCATTGCTGTCCCATGTTCCTGCTTGTATATGCGTCCTTCAAAGGTAAAATAATTGTTCCTGAGGATGTGAGAGATGACATCTATGATGACAGAAGTCGGTGGTGCATTGTCTCTATTGCCCCTCTATTGCCGTCAGAAAATAAGATTTACAATTATTACAGAAGAGGAAGTGAAACTTGCCATTAAAAAGCTAAAAACAGGCAAAGCAAATGGTCTTGATGACGTAAGTGCAGAAATGTTAAGATAAGTTGGGAAGGAAATTATTTCCTTCTTAACAAAACTATTTAATACTATATTTAATAAGGGTGACTATCCACAGGAACGGGCAAAAGCTGTTGTTATACCAATCCATAAAAAGGTGATATAGAAGATGTAGGTAATTTCAGAGGGGTGTCCCTCCTTAGTATCATATACAAATGTTACACAACTGTGATGAATTCAAGGTTATATTTATGGCTAGAAGATAAAAGGCTAATCTCTGAATGTCAAGCTGGTTTTTTAAAACATCACTTTACTATATGTCACGGTATCATGTATTTCGTGTGTTTCGCGATCGAAATAGTCACTTCCGGTGACCTCGACCTCGAGCCTCGTTTTCGATATGTACTCACTCGATTTCGAACCATGTTGTTAGCCTGTCAGAGTCAGTTCAGTTTTCGCATTAGTAAATGAAACATCAACAAGAAGTGAGGTTCCTGTTGTTACGAGTCTGTAAGAACGTGTGAGAATGAAGCATGGTGGCAGCGGTCGGCTCTACGAATCCAGCTTTATGAAGATTTCCGCACAACGAATCGGCGACGCAACTTGGCAACTGTGAGAGATTTCTCAGCTTTAGCAGACGAGAAGGCTCGACGCTACGACTTGAAAACGAAGAGACCTCAACACACACACCACTTACAGACGAGAAATAACCTGTGAGTTGAGTTTTTCTTTTTTCCTCACAAGATGCCTTTCAAACCGCCAGAGAACTTCGATTTTAAGCAGCCAGAAAGCTGGCCACAATGGCGGAAAAGATTCGAACGTTTTGTGATTGCAAACGATCTGAGCACTAAAAGTTTTCAAATACAACTTTCGTCGCTGATTTATGCCATGGGGGCCACTGCAGAGCAGGTCTACGAGTCTTTTCACTACGATGAAACGGAAGAGACAGGACCCAATCTCAAAGCTGTGCTAGACTTATTTGATAGACATTTCGTTCCATAAAAGAACATAATACATGTTAGAGCAATGTTCTATCAGCGAAGCCAGGAGAGCAGTGAAAGCATAGAAGCATTCTACCCAGCTCTCTATGAACTCTCTGAACATGCTAACTTTCCCAACCGAGAAGACACCATACGAGATAGGTTTGTTCTTGGTGTATCTGACAGGGAGTTATCAGAGAAGTTACAACTTCAAGCTGATTTGACGCTAGAGAATGCAGTGAAGCAGGCCAGGCAATACGAGAGCGTTAAGAAACAGCTAGGGGAACAGAGAAAGCTAGGGGAGAAAGTAGATGCTGTTCATGCAAAAGGCCAAGGAAAGCAGAGAGGAGGAAAAGGAAAGGGGGAAATTTAAGAAATACAAGAAAACAGGATAGCACAGGACCTAAGGACAAGACAGATCGCTGCGGACGTTGTGGGCGAGGACCACACTCGAGAGAAGATTGTCCAGCTATAGGCAAACGCTGCAGGACCTGCCAGAAGTTCAACCATTTCTCAACAGTATGCCGAACGAAACACTTGAAAGCTGTAGATGCAGAAGACGAAACATATTTTCTGGGAGCAGTGCAGTCGCCATCCAATCAAGCATGGATGACAGGCATCAACATAGGCCAGAGCAAGGTCAAGTTTAAGATCGACACAGGGGCCGACGTGACTCTGAAACCACAACCAACTTTGACGCTGTCCAAGATCATTCTTCAGGGAGCAGGAGGTCAGATAGATTGTCTAGGAATGTTCAAACAATCAGTGACACTGCACAGCAAGAATGTCGACCTTGAGATTTACGTCGCTGAAGGACAAACAGACTGTTTACTCAGCAGAGAAGCGAGCGTCCAGTGTGGGTTAGTGCAGAGGATTGGCAGCATTGAGAAAGTTTTCGGTCCAGTAAGCGACCCAGTCAAGTGTCCGCCTGTGAAAATTGTACTGAATGAAAACAGCACACCCTACAGCCTGAACTGTGCAAGACGAGTCCCCATCCCTCTCATGGACAAGGTCAAGCGAGAACTCAAGAAGATGGAGGAAGCAGGCATCATTGAAGAAATCACTGAGCCAACAGACTGGTGCGCACTGATGGTGCCAGTCTTGAAGAAAAACGGTAGTGTTAGAATATGTGCAGACCTGAAGAAACTGAACCTCGCAGTCAAGCATGAACTTTACCCCATACCATCACTTGAAGACCTATATAAACTCAAAGGAGCAAAAGTTTTCAGTAAGCTAGATGCTACAAGCGGTTTCTATCAAATTCCCTTGGATGAGGCAAGCTCAAAGCTGACTACGTTCATCACACCACACGGCAGATACAAGTTTCGACGTCTACCATTTGGGATATCATCAGCTCCCGAAATTTTCCAGAGAACAATGGAAACCATCCCGCAAGATGAGGAGAACGTCGTGTGCTTTTACGATGACATTTTAGTCTTCAGCGAGTCGCAAGAGCAGCATGATCAAGCACTGAAATCAGCAATCGACAAACTCACCGAAGCACGCTTGAAGCTCAACAAGGAGAAATGCACTTTTGGAGAACCAGAGATAGAATTTCTGGGCCATATCATTTCAGCAGACGGGATCAAGCCAGACCCAAAGAAGGTGAAAGCCATTGTTGAAATGCCAGACCCGACCAACGTCACGGAGCTGAGGAGAGTGTTAGGAATGTTCAACTTCCTAGGTCGCTTCCTACCAAACTTGTCTTCAGTTCTGAAGCCTGTCACAGAGCTACTGGAAAAAGATGCAGCTTGGCACTGGGGTGAACCACAGGGACTAGCGATGACAAAAGCCAAAGAACTTTTGACATCAGCACCAACATTGGCCCACTACAACTTGTCCAGAGCGACGATCGTGAGTGCAGACGCCTCGAGCTACGGTATTGGAGGTGTTCTCCTACAAGACCATGAAGGGCAGCTGAAACCAATTGCTTTTTGCTCAAGAACTCTCACATCAGCAGAAAGAGGATACGCGCAAATAGAAAAAGAGTGTCTTGCGGCAATCTGGACGTGCGAAAAGTTCTCACGTTACCTGATAGGGCTTCCAAACTTTACTCTTCAGACAGATCACAAACCACTGGTCCCTCTGATCAACTCGAAAGATCTACACGAGACCCCTCCAAGATGCCAGAGGATGTTGATCAGATTCCTGAGATTCAACTTGAAAGCAGTACATACTCCAGGCAAGAACCTGGTAGTTGCGGACGCCCTATCGAGAAGTCCCGTCGAGGAGGAGATGGAGGAAGGTTTTTCGTCAGCAGACGTGGAGGCTCATGTCGACAGATTCGCCTCATCCTGGCCAATCTCTGACGAGCGACTCAACAAAATAGCCCGACAGAGCCAGAGAGACCCAATCCTGAGTGAAGCTCTACAGCAAACTGCTTCAGGCTGGCCCAAGTATCGCCAGGACCTGCGACCAGAGCTACACAAGTTCCATGAGCACCGTGGAGAATTCAGCGTGTACAAGGGATTGCTCTTGCGAGGAACAAGAATCGTGATTCCAGCAGCCATGCAGAAAGAAATCTTAGAGAAGATTCACCATGGACACCAGGGTATCGCGAAGTGTCGCGAAAGAGCCAAATCGTCAGTTTGGTGGCCTGGGATAAGCCAAGAGATCAAGAACATTGTGAATAACTGTCGTACATGCGAGGTAAAGAGACCGTCACAGCCATTAGAACCACTAGTGATGACTGAGCTACCAGAACGTCCCTTTCAAAAGGTGTCGTGTGACCTGTTTGAGTTCAAGGCTCAACACTACCTCGTACTCTATGACTTCTATTCACGATTCATTGAGATTGCACATCTCAGACAACAGACATCAGAGACCATGATCAACAGCATGAAGAACATTATCTCTAGACAAGGAATACCTGAGTTGATCATCACAGATAACGGGAGACAATTTACTTCCAAGGAGTTCCAGGATTTTGCAGATTCCTGGCAGTTTTCTCATAGGACTACTAGTCCGTACCATTCCCAAGCCAATGGTGGAGCTGAACGAGCAGTCAAGGAGGCTAAGAAGATTCTAAGTCAAGATGATCCAGCTCTTGCCCTCCTGATCCACCGATCCACTCCAGCAACACCAACAGGAGAAAGTCCGGCTATGTTAGCTTACGGCAGAAACCTGAGAACCACACTCCCATGTCTTCCAGCAACTCTTGAGCCACGTACTGTGAACAAAGAGACTATAAGAGACAGAGACACCAGAAGCAAGCTCTCCACTAAGCTTAACTTTGACCGTCGTCACGGCACTAAAGAGCTACCAGAGCTACTTCCCGGTGACGTCATCCTTCAGAAGTTGGACAACGAGGAGTGGGGCAATCCTGCCACAGTCATCAAGCAGTGTGCGCCTCGATCATACGAGATACAGTCATCCAAAGGGCTGTACCGGCGTAACAGGTGCCACCTCATGAGGACATCCAGACCCTTACCCCAACCAATCCAAATCCCAATTGTCCCCATGAACCAACCCACTGTACCCAACACTGATCCCATCCTTCCTTTGCGGAGTCAGCCAACTCCAAGGCGGCAGAAGCAGACTCAACCTGTTCAGTGCAACCGGCCCATCCAGCGTGATGCTGAGGCGAGCCATGGACATCACTCATTCGGGGTCAGCTCCACATCCCAGCCCGATGAGCCTAAGGACCAGCCAGCGGCTACACCACAAGTGACAACGACACGAAGAGGACGCATCATCAAGAAGCCATCCCGCTACACATAGACATTATCGAAATCGATCAAATGAACATTAATTTCAATTCAAGTTTTATTGTCCATTTCGGTTTATCAACCTAAAGGGGGAGATGTCACGGTATCATGTATTTCGTGTGTTTCGCGATCGAAATAGTCACTTCCGGTGACCTCGACCTCGAGCCTCGTTTTCGATATGTACTCACTCGATTTCGAACCATGTTGTTAGCCTGTCAGAGTCAGTTCAGTTTTCGCATTAGTAAATGAAACATCAACAAGAAGTGAGGTTCCTGTTGTTACGAGTCTGTAAGAATGTGTGAGAACGAAGCACTATAGATCACATTTTCACTCACTGTGCAAAAGTCCAGAATAGTCAAAATCAAGAAAGGTAAAAAACTATATGTTGCTTTTGTGGATTTTAGGAAAGTATTTGACTGTTTGACATGATCGATTGTTAGAAAGTGTGTGTGTGTGTGTGTGTGTGTGTGTGTGTGTGTGTATATATATATATAACAAAAAACAACAACAAACAACAGTGGAATAAAAGGAAAGTTTTTATGTTCACTTTGGGCTTTGTATGATTCTTTAAATTTTAATGTCATGTGTAAGGATAAACAGTCAGCTCTCAGATTATTTTGCTTGTCCTGTTGGTGTTCGTCAAGGATGTGTATTAAGCCCCAGCTTATTTTATCTTTTTATAAACCATTTAGCAAATCATGTATCAAGAAATGGAAAGCATGGTATTCAAAATTTAATGCTTCCCAGAATTATGGAATTGTTTTATTACTTTTTGCCGACGATGTTGTTTTGCTCTCATCCACTCCTTCAGGTCTGCAAACACAGTTAAACTGTCTGAAGGCTTGCTGTGAAAGCATGAAACTTAGTGTAAATAAAAACAAAACAAAAATTATAGTTTTTTGCAAAGGCGGATTCTTGGGTAAAAGAGAAAAATGGTTTTATGAAGGCGTACCACTCGAAGTTGTGAATGAATATTGTTATCTTGGTTTTAGTTTCACTTGACTTGACTTGACTTGTACGACTTGTACCAAAATCAGTCTTAAACGGGGCACTAATCATTTGGTAACGAAAGGCAAGAAAGCGCTATTAAGCCTAAACAGAGCCTTTCGAAAATATAAAGATATGTCACCCAATACTTTCTTTCAGATTTTTTATACGAAAATAAAACCAATATTACTTTACTCTTCTGAAATATGGGGAATGCAACGACTGGATCATATTGAAAAGGTTCATATAATGGCATGCAAAAGATTTTTAGGGGTTCCTGTGTGCACACCCAACAAGATGGTGTATGGTGAACTGGGACGTTATCCATTGTATGTGAACTCGTACATAAACTGTCTTCAGTACTGGTTTACACTTCTGGAAATGGATCAACGACATGTTATGGTATTTAGATGAAAAAGGAAAGAACTGCTGGGTTACATGAATAAGAGAAATTTTATGTCAAACTGGTTTCTGTATTGTGTGGCTACAACAAGGGATTGGGGATGTTAAATTGTTCCTAAATATATTCAAACAACTCCTGGTCAACATATTTATTCTGGAATGGTTTGGGGCTATTCAAGATAAAGTGGAGTGATGGCCTAGAGGTAACGCGTCCGCCTAGGAAGCGAGAGAATCTGAGGGCGCTGGTTCGAATCACGGCTCAGCCACCGATATTTTCTCCCCCTCCACTAGACCTTGAGTGGTGGTCTGGACGCTAGTCATTCAGATGAGACGATAAACCGAGGTCCCGTGTGCAGCATGCACTTAGCACACATAAAAGAACCCACAACAACAAAAGGGTTGTTCCTGGCAAAATTCTGTAGAAAAATCCATTCCGATAGGAAAAACAATCAAACTGCACGCAGGAAAAGGGGGGGGAGGGGCTGGGGGGGGGGGGGGGGGGGGGCTGTAGTGTAGCAACGCGCTCTCCCTGGGGAGAGCAGCCCAAATTTCACACAGAGAAATCTGTTGTGATAAAAAGAAATACAAAATACAAATACAAATAAAGAGACATATTCACATTATTGATCATTTAAGGTTGTCTTTGAGAGAGAAAAATACGTAATGAATGCTGGTATTTACTGCTTTAGAGTTGCTGTCTCTCAGATCAGACTTTGTGTACTTCCTCTCAATAATAATATTCATCATTATAGCAATTTGAACCAGAAAAGATGCTGCCCCTTTTGTTTATCAAAAACCAAAAATGAATTGCATTTTCTGTTTGAATGCCCAGTGTATGCAGATTTAAGAATAACATTTCTAAAAGATTCAGAGAAGGTTTCCATTTGCATATTGCTCCAAGCAGACCATGACCCACATAGGCGCAATCTGTCTCAATATATATTTCATGGTATCAAGAAAAGATCTCATATGATCAATGGTGATTACTGAACAGATGTTTCTACATTAATTTCATACCTTATATATGTTTGTGATGTTGGTGAATGTGTAAGATTAAAATGACACTACAAACATGATGTTAAAATGCTAAGAAATGCCAAATGTGAATTATAAGCATGTTTATTGTTATTATTATTATTATTATTATCATTATTATAATTTTTTTTTAAATTATTATTATCATTATTATTATTATTATTATTATTATCAATGTGTGTGTGTGTGTGTGTGTGTGTGTGTGTGTGTGATCATTAAAGAAGTTTGTCAACCCTTGAATTTTTGCCGGCTGAACAACAATCAGTGATAATCAAAACAACCCCTTCAACTTTTTATCAGCTTGTATAACAATGTGCTTACTATTGATGTTTATTCAGATTGTACCCCTCCGAACTCCCCTGACCCCCGACCGCACCAGAACCTGCCCCCCAACACCCCGCCCCTTCCCATGTGTTTGTATAGTAGCCTGAGGCCGATGTACAATAAACCATTTGTCTTGTCTTGTCTCCTCTCTCTCTCTCTCTCCCTCGCTCTCTCTCTCTCTCTCTCTCTCTCTCTCTCTCTCTCTCTCTCTCTCTCTCTCATAGGGTGATGAGACAACCTATGTGTCTAAAGCTAATGGACAACTATGTTTTTGCTTTCCACGGATTCCCAGGTGCACTTGTCATGATCAAGGATTTTTTTCTTTCCATTAGATCCTAGATGGGCACAATGTGAATGTGACTGAGGATTTTTTTTTTTATCCCTGCTAAATCCTAGGTGGGCATGTCATGATTGAGGCTGCCTCTCCATCCCTTATTAATACATTTATATTAATTATTAATGATTTTCTTTCATTTTTTCTTCTTTTTTTTTCGCAGAGTTTAAATGGGATTGCAGTGAATGGCAAGAAGCTGCAGCCTCTGAAACCCTACACGTTGCAGGAGGGGGATACCATACAGTTGGGTGTTTCCCCAAATGCCACAGCACCTCCCGAGTTTGTCTACAGGTTTTTCTCCTCCCTCAAAGTGAGGAGAGAGCCCAAAGCATCCAGACAAAAGAAGTTTGCTGACAGTAGCTCTGCCAGCTGTACTCTAAAATCTGATGAGAATGCAGGGGTGTAAGTAAAGATCATTAGAAATGTTTCATTCACAATCATTACAGAGATCAGACTGTAGCCAGTTCAGTGTATTAAAGACCAGAGAAAAGTGTGTGTGTGTGGACACACACATACGTATTTGTGAGATCATTAGAAATGTTTCATTCACAATCATTACAGAGATCAGACTGTAGCCAGTTCAGTGTATTAAAGACCAGAGAAAAGTGTGTGTGTGTGGACACACACATATGTATTTGTGCTAGCTTCAATATATGTGTGTGTGTGTGTGTGTGTGTGTGCATACACTAATTTCTTGGTACCCCTGCATGTTGGTGTGCCATTATTGGGTCATTTGAAGATTAAGGGATAGAATGTTGTCAGAACTCACCATCACAGATTTTTCACGAGTCTGTTTTGATATCAGTGTATCACTGTTTGGAGCGAAAAAGAAAAGAGCTGTAGAACAAAGTACTTTGGGCAGTATAATGCTGAAGAGGGTGAAAAGTAATTTGTAAAATGGAAATTAGTTTGTGGACCTAGTTTTTAACGGAAGTCTGTTCCCTCCAGGCCCAGGAAGAGAAAAATATGGATGTTGGAAGAAGACCCACAGGAACACAAACGTCTGAAGATGGACTACGAAGGGAAGCTGCATGCCATGGCACAGCAGCTGAAGGAGAAAGAGAAGGAGAAATCAGCCATTGCTCAGCAGCTTCAAAAGGAGAGGCAGGAGAGACAAGCCATGGAGAAACGACAGCAACATCAGGAGAAGAAAGTCAACCAGCTGGGGGCAAAGCAGGCAAGCTGCAGTTGTTGATTAGTGACTTGGGGGCTGAGGGGATGCAGAGGGGGTGGTGGAAAGATGTGGAAGAATGGAAAAGGGGAGGGGAGGGCAGAGATTCTAGTTTTACTCTTGTCTGAACTAGTTGCCAGATTTGAAAGTAATGATTCTTAAGTTATCAGCATTATTTGCCCCTTAATGTTGTTTTTTCAGTGTAGCACAATACATTTTTTGTTTGTTTGTTTTTTGTTTTTGTTTTGTTTTTGGGTTGTTGTTCTTAAGACATATTACAGGAAAGCTAAGCCATTTGTTCCAGCAAATCTGATTGAACTTTTACTGATCCAAGATTCACATATTTAAAAACAATTAATGCTGATGTTTGATAATTGGTATAAAAAGGTCATGTGTGTGTTTGTGTATTCATGTTAGTTGATACAAGATAATCTTTACACATAGATAAATACGTGTGAGCACACATGCACATCTGGCAGCAATACACAAATTTTGTCCCCATTTTGCACAAGGACATTACTGTTCAAGTGACACCTCAGTGCCATCAATATAGAATCTATCTCTCTCTATATATCTACATCTCTGTATGTGTCTCTCTCTCACTCTAGATACATGTAGATATAGTTAGTTGATTGGTTGGCTAGTTTTTCCATGCTCTGAACAGAAACAGTTGATGAGAGAGCATGCAGCAGTGGAGGCAGACATGGAAAAGAAGTTGGAGGAAAGGGTGAAGGAGAGAGAGGAGCAACTGCGGCATCAGATGCAGGAGAAACTGGAGAGGCTGATGGCAGAGAAGACACAGGTGGAGCAACGCCTGCACAGGGAGATGGAAAAAGCTGTCAGAGAGAAGGATCAGGAACTGCAGCATTGTCTGCAGGAAGAGAAACAGCGACTGCAGAAGGTTCCTCACTTCTCTTCTTCTGTGTGCATCCTAACCCTAACCTAACCCTTTGTTGTGTTTATGCTGCAGGGGTCTGAGGGTGAGAGGAAGTGGACATTGGGTCTGAGGAGGGGGAGGTTGGGTCTGTGAGGGGTGGGGAGGGGGATGTTGGGTCTGAGGGTGTGGGGAGGGGAATGTTGGATCTGAGGGTGTGGGGAGGTGGATGTTGGGTCTGTGAGGGTGTGGGGAGGTGGAGGTTGGGTCTGTGAGGGAGTGGGGAGGTGGATGTTGGGTCTGAGGGTGGATGTTGGGTCTGTGAGGGTGTGGAGAGGTGGATGTTGGGTCTGAGGGTGGATGTTGGGTCTGTGAGGGTGTGGAGAGGTGGATGTTGGGTCTGAGGGTGGATGTTGGGTCTGTGAGGGTGTGGAGAGGTGGATGTTGGGTCTGAGGGTGGAGGTTGGGTCTGTGAGGGTGTGGAGAGGTGGATGTTGGGTCTGAGGGTGGAGGTTGGGTCTGTGAGGGTGTGGAGAGGTGGATGTTGGGTCTGTGAGGGTGTGGAGAGGTGGATGTTGGGTCTGAGGGTGGATGTTGGGTCTGTGAGGGTGTGGAGAGGTGGATGTTGGGTCTGAGGGTGGAGGTTGGGTCTGTGAGGGTGTGGAGAGGTGGATGTTGGGTCTGAGGGTGGAGGTTGGGTCTGTGAGGGTGTGGAGAGGTGGATGTTGGGTCTGAGGGTGGATGTTGGGTCTGTGAGGGTGTGGAGAGGTGGATGTTGGGTCTGAGGGTGGATGTTGGGTCTGTGAGGGTGTGGAGAGGTGGATGTTGGGTCTGAGGGTGGATGTTGGGTCTGTGAGGGTGTGGAGAGGTGGATGTTGGGTCTGTGAGGGTGTGGGGAGGTGGAGGTTGGGTCTAAGGGTGGAGGTTGGGTCTGTGAGGGTGTGGAGAGGTGGATGTTGGGTCTGAGGGTGGAGGTTGGGTCTGTGAGAGTGTGGAGAGGTGGATGTTGGGTCTGAGGGTGGATGTTGGGTCTGTGAGGGTGTGGAGAGGTGGATATTGGGTCTGAGGGTGGATGTTGGGTCTGTGAGGGAGTGGGGAGGTGGAGGTTGGGTCTGAGGGTGTTGGGGAGGTGGAGGTTGGGTCTGAGGGTGTGGGGAGGGGAATGTTAGGTCTGTGAGGGTGTGGTGAGGGGGAGGTTGGGTCAGGGTGTGGGGAGTGGGATGTTGGGTCTGTGAGGGTGTGGTGAGGGGGAGGTTGGGTCAGGGTGTGGGGAGGGGGAGGTTGGGTCTGTGAGGGTGTGGTGAGGGGGAGGTTGGGTCAGGGTGTGGGGAGGGGGATGTTGGGTCTGAGGGTGTGGGGATGGGGAGGTTGGGTCTGTGAGGGTGTGGGGAGGGTAATGTTGTCTCTATGAGGGTGTGGGGAGGGGGATGTTAGGTCAGAGGGTGTGGGGAGGGTGATGTTGGGTCTGAGGGTGTGGGGAGGGGGAGGTTGGGTCAGGGAGGGGGAGGTTGGGTCAGGGTGTGGTGAGGGGAATGTTGTGTCTGAGGGTGTGGGGAGGGTGAGATTGGGTCAGGATTTGTGGAGGGGGATATTGCGTCTGTGAGGGTGTTCAGAGGGGTTGGTTGTGTCTGTGAGGGTGTGGGGAAGGGTTGGTTGGGTCTGAGGGTGTGGGGAGGGGGAGGTTGGGTCTGTGAGGGTGTGGGGAGGGGCAGCTTGGGTCAGCGTGTGGGGAGGGGGAGGTTGGGTCAGGGTGTGGGGAGGGGGAGGTTGGGTCAGGGTGTGGGAAGGGGGAGGTTGGGTCAGGGTGTGGGGAGGGGGAGGTTGGGTCAGGGTGTGGGAGGGGGAGGTTGGGTCAGGGTGTGGGAAGGGGGAGGTTGGGTCAGGGTGTGGGGAGGGGTAGGTTGGGTCAGGGTGTGGGAGGGGGAGGTTGGGTCAGGGTGCGGGAAGGGGGAGGTTGGGTCAGGGTGTGGGAAGGGGTAGGTTGGGTCAGGGTGTGGGAAGGGGGAGGTTGGGTCAGGGTGCGGGAAGGGGGAGGTTGGGTCTGAGGGTGTGGAGGGGGAGGTTGGGTCAGGGTGTGGGGAGGGGGAGGTTGGGTCAGGGTGCGGGAAGGGGGAGGTTGGGTCTGAGGGTGTGTGGAGGGGGAGGTTGGGTCAGGGTGTGGGGAGGGGGAGGTTGGGTCAGGGTGTGGGAAGGGGGAGGTTGGGTCTGAGGGTGTGGGGAGGGGGATATTGGGTTTGTGAGGGTGTAGGGAGGGTGAGGTTGGGTCTGAGGGTGTGGGGAGGGGTATGTAGGGTCTGAGGGTGTGGGGAGGGGAATGTTGGGTCTGAAGGTGTGGGCAGGGGGATGTTGGGTCAGGGTGTGGGGAAGGGGATGTTGGGTCTGAGGGTGTGTGGAGGGGGAGGTTGGGTCAGGGTTTGGGGAGGGGGATGTTGGGTCAGGGTGTGGGGAGGGGGATGTTGGGTCAGGGTGTGGGGAGGGGGATGTTGGGTCAGGGTGTGGGGAGGGGGATGTTGAGTCAGGGTGTGGGGAGGGGGATGTTGGGTCAGGGTGTGGGGAGGGGGATGTTGGGTCTGAGGGTATGGGGATGGAGATGTTGGGTCTGTGAGGGTGTGGGGAGGGGTTGGTTAGGTCTGATGATTTGTGACAGTGGGGGGGTCTGTGTGGGTGTCAGGAGAGAGGTATGTGTGTGTTGTGTGTGTGGTATGGAGGTCTGTGGGTGGAGGGGGGAATATAATTAATTATGTGGTTTGTGTGCATGGTGGGGGATGGTGGTAGTGAGGGTCTGTGTGTGTGTAGGGAGGGGGAGGGGTATGTGTGTGTTGTGTGCATGGTGAGGGGGGTAGTACTGTGGGGTTACAGTTGGTCTGTGTAGGTGTAGGGAAGGAGAATGATGAATAAATTATATGGATACTTAAATAGCACCTATGATGGGCGCAATGGCTGAGTGATTAAAGCGTTGGACTTGCAATCTGAGGGTCCTGGGTTTGAATCTCGGTAATGGGTGTGTTGTGTGCATTTTTAATAAGTTATGTGACTGAGTGTACAAATATAAGTCTATCTCCAAGCCTCTCTCACCCCTCTCTTGGTGTCTGTGTGTGTGTGTGTGTGTGTGTGTGTGCATATGTATGTACATGTGTGTGTTGTGAGTGTGTGTGTGTGTATGTATATGCATATGCATATGTATGTGTGTGTGTGTTTTAAAGAGATGAAGAGAAAGAGAAAGGAAGACTGTTGAACATGTTATTTTAATCACACATACTTAACCGTGACCCAACTAGTGCAGACTCCGGCAGGGGTCTGACATTCCTGTCCTGTGCAAACTACTATCCGCCTATGCGGAGAAAATGAGAGAACTACGGCCGATAACCTCCCGGAAGTAGGTAACGTCCCCTTTGTCCCCCTGGTTATCGCCCTCTTTTTCCGGCAGCCATCTCGACACCTGTACCTGTGCACTTCATACGGCTAAGTTTTTCGCATTTTCTACCTGTCTATCGATTCTTTGGCGTTTCTGTTTTGTGTCCGATTATGTCTTCAAACAGGTCGCACAATTATGTAGCCCGATTGGGAGATCGGGCTAAAATTAAGGCACGATCGCAATCGATTCGCGATCAGTCTGGGCCCTCTACCTCTGCCGCTCTCAGCAACGCCAACCCTACGCCACCCCCACTTCCTCCGCTACCTCCGGTCGACTCCAGACCACCACTACCCACTACGCCTCCTCCGGCGACTTCTACAGGTTTGCTTACCAATACACAGGTCAGTGGTGCCATTCACAATCCTTTTTTCGATTCGCGATCGGACTCGTCGCGATCCGCGATTTCTCGGCTCTGCCAGTCGGCAGTACCCGAGTCGACCTCCTCTATCCCTTTCCCCATGCCCTCAGTCTCAAGGGATTTTTGCACAAACCCTTTGGGGAAACAACGCAAGTCACTTGCTCTGGATCCGCACACTAGTCTGGGCCCTACGTGCGATGCGTCCGTGGTGGCGGCCGTGACATCGGATCACGAGCCCCCCACGCGGCATGCCTCGACCGTCTCGGATCCTTTGGCGACCGTGGCGTGTAGGGATGCCCTCCCATTGTGCAGGGAGGAAGGTGGACCACTAGGGGACACGCTTGCCCATACGCGTGCACCCCTCCCCTTGTCACGATTTTCCAATCCAAGGGAGGCAACTCCTGCTTCGGTCCCCTTATCGGTGACCGCCGCAGTTACTTCCCTTGCACCGTCACTGCCCCTTGCCTCCAGTGCAGGCGCGTGCACGGTTCCACCAAGCCATGCAGTGATGTCCACATCTGCCATTTCTCCAGCTGCTGCTGTTTCCCAGCCACAAACGGTCTCACAGCAAGCTGCTCAAACAAACAATCAGCAGCTCATTATCAGCTTGCTGCAGCAATTATGCTCCACTGTCCTTCCTGGTGCCACACCTTCTCCTGCTTCTGCTCCTTCTTCTAATGCAATACCACCACCCCCTGCCACCCACCAGCAGCTACCCTCCACTTCAGCAGGACACACTCAGAGCACCCAGGACAGCCACACTGGCCACGTGCCCAGCACACAGCCTGATCCATCACCCTATGCCACTGAAGAGACTTTTTCTGATGGTGACACAGACTCAGAGGAACCACCTTCAGAAGAAAACCAGTTGGTTTCCCTGCAGGAAGCACTAGGACACCTAGCTTCCTACACTCCAGACAGGGTGGAGACAATTCATGCACCGGGCACGCCTCAATCCTGCGGTGCTATGGAAATCATGGGCATCCACAGATCCTCCAATGGCCCTCACTATGCCCTCACACAGTCGCCCATGGTACTTGATGCCCTGCATAGTACGCTGGCACGCATCAGGGGCCAACCCATCAGCGAGGTCCCCTCTGATTCTGTACCCGATTTCCCTGCAGCAATGGGTCGAGGCAAATTCTTAAAAACCCAACCCAGACCCACTTCAAAACCCCCACTGTTAGCTCCGGGTCCTATCCCGCAAAGGCCCCTGCCTCTTTCTCAGGAGGACCTACTACTACTCCCAAACAATTCGCAGGCCAATCGCTCAGTCACAGTGACAGACAGATTCTTGATGGACCTGGAAGAAGCTGCAAGGTTGTCCCTTGAATCAACTGCAGCCATAGACAACTTCCTGGCGGGCCTTGCCACAGCACTGATGGAAACACCAGCTGACCCACCAGCCGGCCTTGACATCTCGGTCTTCTCTCCCTTCGTACAGCAGATCGCCCAGCTCCTTATGCGCTCTGCCAATATACAAGCGCAGGCCTACATGAACGTGATTTTGGCCAGGAGGGACGCTGTGCTCGACCACTCTCCATACGTGCGTTCTCTGCCAGAACATGCTTCCCTCAGAGCGCTTCCTCCCGCCGACGGTTCCCTTTTTGGTCAAGGCTTCCCCACTGCGGCCATCAAACGCCGCGCAGACTTGGGTAGGGACCTTGCCCTCGGCGCAGGCCCTCTCCGCACTCAGGCACACCCGCGGCATGCTCAACGGCATCAGCCCTACACCTTAAGGCGTAGCAACATTACCTCCTTCCGACCGCGCCCGCGCCAATCCACAACCTCAAACGCCAGAGCACAACCCAGGCCACAACCCAGGGGTCAGCCCAGACCGTACAGGCGCCAGCCGCACTCACTCCGCCCTCCACGCAGGCCAGCAACCAACTCCACTCCGGCCCACCCCCAATGACTTGCCCCCGCCCTTCACCCGCCACTCGCGCACCAACAGCCAGCAGGAAGCCTGTCCAGGCACATGCCAGCGTGGCTGTCTCTCCCAGCATGCGAGTGGGTCCTCCGGGTGATAGGGTCGGGGTTCCGCCTGCCTTGGCTCTCCTCCAAGGCACCTCTCACTCTCTCTCCTCCTCCCTTCCCCCCCCCTCAGGGCGACACAGCCTGCTCAGCCCTGCGGGACGAAATACTCTCTCTTCTCCACAAAGAGGCCATAGAAGAAGCTCCTCCTCTCTCCCCGGGCTTCTTCGGCCGCATTTTCGTCGTTCCCAAAACATCCGGCGGATGGCGGCCAGTCCTAGACCTTTCGCCCCTAAACAGATATCTCCAGCACAAATCATTCCGCATGGAATCACCTGCGTCAATCAGGGACTCCATCAGACAAGGCGACTGGGCAGTCTCCATAGACCTCACAGACGCTTACTTCCATGTCCTCGTTCACCCCAGGGACCGCAAGTGGCTCCGCTTCTCATGGGAAGGCAAGTCCTTCCAGTTCAGAGCCCTTCCATTCGGCCTGGCTCCAGCCCCGTGGGTCTTCACCAGAGTGGTCAGGGAACTATGTTTGGCCCTCAGGAGCAAGGGCATACGCCTGAGGGTCTACCTAGACGACTGGTTGATCCTCGCAGAGAGCAAGGCCCTCTGCCAGCATCACCTCAACCTCGTCAGGACCCAGTGCCAAGCACTGGGCTTTCTGATGAACACAGACAAATCGGAACTGGAGCCCTCTCAACAGTTCGAATTCCTGGGTATGGCGATCGATTCGGTATCAATGACCATACGTCCGGCCATGCCTCGCCTCCACAGGCTACACAGCCTCCTTTCTCATCTATCACAGGCAGCCTCGGCGTCAGCCAGGGAGCTTGCCTCTCTACTGGGCTTCATGGAGTCTCTTGCTGCACAGGTCCCCTTGGGCAGACTACACAAACGCCCATTTCAGCGCCACTTCCAGAACAGGTGGTCCCAGTCTTCTCAGACGTGGGACACCCAGATTCCTCTAGGCACATGGTTCTCACAGTCGACCCAGCGCTGGATGGACATGCAATGGCTCAACGCCGGGGTTCCCATCTCGAACCCAACTCCAGATGCAGAACTATACACAGATGCCTCCAACATGGGCTGGGGTGCCCACATGGAGAACCACACAGCGTCGGGGACTTGGTCCCCACAGCAGCAATCATGGCACATCAACAAACTGGAACTGGAGGCGGTCTCCCTTGCCCTCCAGCACTTCCTCCCCCACGTTTCGCGCAGGTCGATCTTGCTATGCACAGACAACACGACGGTAGCATGTTATCTGAACAAACAGGGGGGAGCTCACTCTCACCAGCTGTCCCTGCATGCGGAGACAGTCCTCCTCTGGTGTCAGGAGCACAACATCCACCTGACAGCACGACATGTCCCAGGCAAGCTCAACATTCTAGCAGATTACCTCAGCAGATCCCACACAGTGCTTCAGACGGAGTGGACCCTGTCACACTCAACACTTCAGCCGATCTGGGACCATTGGCACAAACCACATGTGGATCTCTTCGCCACAAGGTTCAACTTCCGCATCCCCACATACGTCTCCCCAGTCCCAGACCCGCAGGCCTGGGCCGTGGACGCCCTGTCGATCAGCTGGTCCAACCTTTCGGGGTACGCCTTCCCCCCACTGCCAATCATGGGAAAAGTCCTCAGAAAGGCAAGGCTGGAGAGTGCCGTCCTGATTCTCATCGCACCCCACTGGCCAGCACAGCCGTGGTTTCCCGACCTTCTCCACCTCACTCACGTCCCCCCACTCCGCCTTCACATCGGCAGACACTCCCTAGTTCAGCCCCGCTCAGGCATTCCCCACGGAAACCCAGAGGTTCTCAACCTACACGCCTGGCTACTGTGCGGGAATCTCTGTCAGCACTAGGCGCCTCTGATGACACAGCCGACCTCGTATGCAGGTCACATCGCAAAGGCACTCAAGGCGTTTACTCTGCACACTGGAATCGCTGGCTCTCCTGGTGCTCTACCCACTCAGTCAATCCCACACACCCATCCAACATGGACCTCGCCAACTTTCTCGCTTTCCTCTCCTCCTCCAAAGGCCTCTCCGCCTCTGCAGTACGCGTCCATCGCACTGCAATCAGCTCCACTCTTCGGCAACTAGGCGGACCCTCTTTCTCAGATGACCCCCTGCTTAGGGCATTAGTCCGAGGGGCTTCCCTCAGCCACACACGTACATCCCCTCGGTCCCCTTCTTGGGACCTGTTTCTGGTACTACAATACCTCCGCAAGGCACCCTTCGAACCCCTTGCTATAGCTCCCTTCAAGCTACTCTCAATGAAGACACTCTTTCTCGTCTCACTCGCCTCAGGCAGACGTTGTAGTGAGGTCCATGCCCTCAGTGGCGTCACACAGGATATAGCCTTTGAGCCGGACGGATCTATCTCACTTAGGTTCCTCCCTGAATTTCTTGCCAAAAATCAGACTCCCGATACACCCTCTCCCATTCTTTTCATCAAACCGCTCTCTTCCATTCTAGCCCATGATGACGAGGATAGATTCCTCTGCCCGGTCAGGGCCCTGCGCATATACCTCAAAAGGTCGCGTCCTTTCCGAGCGTCCAAGCGACGCCTCTTCATTAGCTGGAACCTAGACCATCCACGTGACATTAGCAAAACGTCGCTGTCTCGATGGATAGTCAATGCGATCAAAGGTGCATATGCAGACGTAGGTTTGAGACTCGATGCCTCCTCAGCCAGAGCGCATGAAGTCAGAGCGTGGTCCTCCTCTCTTGCCCTGGCGCACTCAATACGGCTACAAGACATCTTAGATGCCGCCTACTGGAAAAATCCTGCCACCTTCATCGACTTCTACCTGAGAGACGTCGCACGCCTGCGGGATGATGGCTCAAGAGGCATCGCTTCTGTGGTAGTTGCACAGCAGGCTATCGCAGCACATAGACAGTAGAACAGGCTAGCCCGCCACCTTGTCGCGCTATTCTGCACTAGTTGGGTCACGGTTAAGTATGTGTGATTAAAAGGAAATTTTCTATCTAAAATTACGTTTAAATAACATACTTACCGTGACCCAAATTTAAGACCCTCCCGGCCTCCCCGCTTCCTGTTCTCCCTGCTCGCTGCGCTGCTGATGGCATATTGCCGTCAAAAGAGGGCGATAACCAGGGGGACAAAGGGGACGTTACCTACTTCCGGGAGGTTATCGGCCGTAGTTCTCTCATTTTCTCCGCATAGGCGGATAGTAGTTTGCACAGGACAGGAATGTCAGACCCCTGCCGGAGTCTGCACTAGTTGGGTCACGGTAAGTATGTTATTTAAACGTAATTTTAGATAGAAAATTTCCTTTTTGTAGCTATAGTGAGACTCTATTTGCTGTTATGAAGCTTTCTAGTGTAGGTTTATGTTATTTTACAGTACACACACTCCTGTCATTACCCCTGTGGGATGCAGGGGGTTTTCAGTATAAATTGCATCCCGGCTTTCTTGAAATTCTGTGCTAGAAATTTCCTCTTTTCTATTGCTCTCTTTATTTGTGCTTTTTTTTCTTCCTTCACTGTTGGCTCCTTTTTCAGCTTTCTCTGTCCATTCCTTTCTTTTTTTGAGCAAGCCTTGACACTTTTTTTTCTCTTTTTTGCGGTCTGTGATGTACTATCTGTGCGGTTTTGCTCTGGCAACTAGGTAGTGAAATTGTAATCACTGGGATCTGCAGTGTCTTTACCTCTGTGGCCATTTATGTATTCTTCTTTTTTTTTCTTTTTTTTTTCTGCCCCATCATCTGCACCATTTCAGTGGCATTACTCCCATGCCGCTCATTTAGATTCCCCCATACACGGCCACACCCGGGTTCATCCATCACAGTTCCAGCATCGGCAGTCTGCAGGGAACCATCGATGTTAGGTAGCCAGGAGGCCACACACCAGAGGAGACCCTGCACTGCTGCTGAGTCACTTCGGTGGTGTTCAGTGGTGCCTGTTCTGTTTCAACGTACTTAGGACACCACCTACTAAGCCCCCTACTAACGACAATAATGGCTTAGTCGCGGAGCCAGACTGAGTGAGCGTCCCTGCAAGAGTGGAGACCGCCACCCTGTCCCTCAAAGAGTAGTCCCCCATGAATCTGCCAACACTGAAGACACTGACAGGACTCACTCCAAGCACAGAAGTGGAGGGGTATTGAAACTGAGGTCACCATGAGAGCAGGGCATGAAAGGCCACAGACTTTGAGACTGTTTTTTTTTATATTAATGATGATGGAGGAGGAGGAGGACAATGACAATGTTGCTATGGAGGTCCATTTTGGTTTGGGACTGCGTGACAAGGCTGTACTTTACACTTCCTGTCATAATGATATCCCGGCATTAACCAGGCCCGAGAGATTTATGTATTCTTTGTTTGGCTTTGAAGTATTTTTTATATCCTTTCCTTTTTTATGATAAAAAAAAAAGTCTGTGGATGATAAATTAAGTGGAAGTGCTGACATCCTCTGCACAGCCTTGTCTTATTTGCCTCAAGAATCTAAATGGTTAAGATAATATTTCATGAACTGTGTTTTGTGGGTTGCCTTGGTATTTTTTGTTTTTGTGTGTGTGTGTAGATGTGACAGTTTTGTGTTGATGCAGTTGAGCATTTGTATGGTTTAGCAGTCCTGATGTGTCCCTGTACGGTCAGCTGTACTGTAGGCAACAATAAACAGTAAACAAACATCAGTCACAAACCCATGACAGACATTGGTCATTGTTTGGAGGGAAAACTCAAAATTTGAACCAAGTTGAAAGCTTTGTTGTGAAATTACTACAGACTACATGGAAGGGTAGTCATCATTCTTGAATTGCCATGTGTAATTTTATATTTAGTAAAATTGCAACCCAATGTGCATATATCTCATGCTATAATTGTTTCTTTTTTCTTTTTCTTTTTTTTTTGATAATAAATTACCCACTTTCTTCTTCTTTTTTTTTTTCTTAATCCCACGCTGACCTGTAAATGGTTCATTTAAAGTTAAAGAAAAAACATGTGATGTTTTTGAGCATACTGATATGCTTAAGCTTGGACAGGTAATAGAAACCAAGGAGTTGGAACAAAAGGCTCTGGAAAGCAAGCTGGCAGACAGTTGGGTGGAGAAGGAGAAAGCCAAGGCCGACACGCTGACAGCCCGAGAAGCCCTCTTGTCTGAATTTGCTGACACAATGGAGACAGAGCTGCAGTGTACAATCTGCAGTGAGCTCTTTGTAAAGGTGGGTTTGTGTATTCCGGATCAACCCATAGTGTGCTTGCTAATGTCTGTCTTTCTTCTTTCACTCCTTCCTTTTTTGACTCACTTGTGTAAACAAAGTGAGTCTGTGTTATAACCCAGTGTTTGGTTGTCTGTGTGTGTCTGTGTGTCCGTGGTAAACTTTAACCGTTTCACTGCCAGTGAGTTTAGAGTGCAACACTCGCTGGTGCCAGCTGATTTTCAAGAAAGAGCAAGAAATTACACGCACATACACACACACACACACACACACACAGAGCTCTTACCTGGGTTTTTTGTGTGTGTTTTTTTGGAGTAAAATTTGGAAGCCATTCAGCAGGACAGTAGGGATCATCTGTGTGGTACAACACCCACTGAAACAAATCAGGGTTTGGCACAGCTGTTCTACCCCCCCCCCCCCCCCCCTCCCCCCCTCCTGGTCATTAGCGTGTAGTCAAGCTTGACCCATGGCCACGCTGTGTTGTTGGTCTCCAACGTGACACAGACGCTGCGACTTGAACAACACACGCTTCCCCTTCACTATCACGGTCACTCACAGCTGCCGACGTGGTGGCCATAGCAGGAACATGTGCTCCACTTGTCTGGCCATGCCCCATACACTCGCGACTTGGTACTTGGCTCGGTGCCCAGTCACCATCACTATCACTCTCCCCCTCAAACAATAAAACTTCTTCATCATCATACGGGAATTCTTCACCCGAATCTTCATTTGCTAGCCTGACTGCAGTCTCAGTTGCTCTATAACTTGCTCAGTTGTGACGTAGTGTTGTCTGCTCGTCGATACAGCCATTTTGGAAAATGAAAAGATTGAAGTTACGGATAAAACTATAATAAATTCACTCAAAAACTTGCAGAAGTACTGAAAAGATGGCGTTGAGCAATAGAAGGGGATTCCCTTGGGTCACATGCACAAAATATGGCTTTTCAAACTTCTCAAAAATAAGAGTAGTTGGTTTGTGAATGACCTACCCTGTTTTGGTTGCCTTTTGGCGACATCAACGGTCTCCCTAGCGGGTGCTGAAAGGTGACTTCAGCGGCCAAAGTGTTAACATTGCCATTTTCTCTGGCAATACTTTGTCTGCTAATACCAAATTTGGCTTAAAAATAGTAGGAAAAATTTTTTTCACAAACGTACCAATGATAGGTTGTACGTTTCCCGAATTTAGCCGTGTTTCCAAATCATTAACAGTTTATTTCGTTGATGCTCGATCCGGAATCTGAAAATGCTGTTTACTCTTTGCAGCTGCCCGAATGAAGACAAATTCTTGGAAGAAGGTGCTATGACCTCGTTTTTCTTAGAAATCCAAATCTGGAGATAACATACAGTGACACTAACTATATTATTGATGTGGTACTGCATATGAATATTCTAAAGTGGACACTGAATTAACTAGAATGAACATAAAAGAAAATTTGAATTCACCGTTTCACTGAGTTAAGGCCCTTGTCTACACTAGTCTCTGCAGATCTTGACAAACTGATGCAAAGCCTGACGTGATGGCAACGTCTCCTTTACCGCTAGATTAAAAGAATTTCTTGAATAATCATTGACATGTTTACTGCATATGAATGTTTTAAAGTGGATACTGAATTAACTAGAATGAACAGAAAAGAGAAATTGAATGGACCGTGTCATAGTTTCTCAGTGACAGCCACAAAGAGTTGTCGAACACGGATCTCTGCAGACCTGTTAAGAAACGGAAACGTATTGCAGTGTGTGGGAACGTCTCCTTTAACCCCTAGGCTGCCTGCATGACGAGATAACTCGTCATGGCAAGCATGTATGCTTCGCTGCCTGCATGACGAGATAACTCGTCATCGAAATATTCTGACTTTTCCCTGGTTTGCATTCACTTCCTTGGCAAAAATAGTGGTAGCTTTAGCCTGGGGAATCTCTCTAGATTCTATTCATAGCTAGAAACCCCATCTACGTCATGAAGCAGTCCTTTATTTGAACGTTTTGGTTGGGTCACTGTCCAAGTGTTTGCCTGACTTCTCTCCTCGCTCGCTCAACAAAATGTCGGACTGACGCCGTGCTCAAGACATGCGATCGTGACGAACTAAATCAACCATGATTTCTTTCTTTAGCTGATGCTCAGAAAGAATTGAAGCGTAAATTCGAAGGAGAAGATAGAGATGAACATTTATAGGACGATCTGATAGAAAATAAAGGGAGTAATCAAGAGAGTGGCCAAGATGCGACTGTCAGTGAGTGATGCCGGCTGTACAGATGATAGCAGACGACAGATGACCGAATTAGCAGCAGAGCGATATTCTTGGCACGCAGCCAACGCGGTCTGATGAGAACTGAATCAAGTGACCGTGTGAGAGGGGTGAGGAGGAGGGGGGTGGAGACTGAGGGGGTGTGGCCTCACATCCATCTTATCACTTGGAGAAGTCACAATGTATTGTGTATCTATCTCTTAAAAAAAAATATATATATATTGTGGTTGTTCTAGTATGATTTTGTGTTTGCAGATATCCATTTGTCCAGAAAATATGATGTTTTTGTGCAAATTACCTGACTAATGTTTGTAATGAACAAGTTGAAAATGTGACAAAAAACAAAACACTGATTTCAAAACAACAGCATGTCACTAAAAATATATAAAATGGGAAAACAGCATGTGTTTTGTATTCTTTATTCATTTACCTTTCAGAAAATATATACTTTTATGGGTCTTTCTCCAATAACAAAGAGCACAGAATTTTTGGAAAATTTATACCCGTTTTTTGTGGAAAAAACCCTGGCAAATAGATTTCACTTAAATCTTATTTTCCTGGCAGTGAAAGGGTTAACTTGGACTTGAAAGAAATTTTTAAATGCCGGAGGTATACCAAAATAACATGATTTAAATGGCATTAACACTTCGATTGCCGCTGTTGGTTTATTCCGCTAAAAGAACATGCTTAAATAATAATTTTTGAATGTCATTGTTGAACCCGCATTAGCGTAATGGATAAAACCAATCATTCTTGATCTGAACAATCTTGGTTTGAATCTGCCTGGAAGCCTTTTTTTTTTTTTTTTTTTTTTTTTTTTTTTTAACGCAAATTTTTATATAATCATAATGAATAGAGAACAGATTTCAAGAAACTAATTTTTATAAGTTTTTATTTACTTAAAAAAAAAAATCTTAAAATGTATCACAAGTGAGTCTTGAAGGCTTTGCCTTTCTTGTTATTGCTTGTTATCCTGTCGCTTTTATTTTCTTGGTTATATATCATTCACTTGTAGAACTGATTGTCATCGATCAGCCCTTTTCCAGTGAGATTCATCTCCTTAGTTCTTTGTTCACTACTCTTCTGGGTATCTTTATGTACATGTTGGTTCATTCACTTGTTTGTATTCATTTATTTGTAATTAATTAGTTACTGAAGAAGAAATAACTTGTGTGTGCTCATGAAGCAGAGTCAGTGTTTGATATGACAACACAAAAGGGGTCAGCAGATCAAGAAAGGTTACAGTATATCATCCTGTATCTTTATTTGTGTGCCTCTGTGTGTGTGTGTGTTTTTGTCAAATCAAATGAAATCAAATTATGGTGCTTAGAGCCTCGCTGACCACTACAGCCATCTCATGGCTATCACCACGTGTGTGTTTGTGTGTGTGTGTGTATGTGTACCTTTGAGCATACACATCAGTGCATTCATGTTTGGTGTGTGTTGGGGGACATGTGTGCATGTCAAATTGAGTGCTTCGGAGTAGATATTTTTCAAGAACACTCAAAATTAAAGTATTCAGTTTCTTCTGCAATTTTTTTCAGATTTCTATGCAAGCATGTTTGGGATTTTTGGTTTTTTTGTTTGTTTGTTTGTTTGTTTTTGTTGTTTTTTGTTGTGAATTTTGATAGCAAACTGTTTATCCTTAAATGTTAAAAAGAGAATGAGATTTACTTAAGAAATAAGTCAAACCTCAGTTGTCAATGTGCTTCTTTGTTTATGGCTGAGAGTTGTGTCCCTTCATCCAGAATAAAAAAGAAAAAGTGTTTGCACTAATACCAGTTAATTTGGGAGCAATTTATATTAACCCTGTTGAGCCCTTGGAGTGTTTATATGAACTGTCAAGCTAATAGTAAGCAAACAAGTTATAAAAGGACAGTTGTGAGGAGGTTTTGGCATGGGTTGCTATTGTGGCTAATGGCAGTAATGCTATGCGCTGTTTGCAACTTTAGTCCATGCCTGTGTATTTCTGAGTGCACAGTTTGCTTACATAGTGAGTGTATGTTCTTCCATGAATGTGTTTGATTATACATTGTTCTGTGGGATTTTTACAGCTTTTTAGTTTTGGTTGCACAATGTCCACTGTTGTCCACTGCATGTTCTGATCGAAAGTGGTTTCACAGGTAGTAGATTGAAAAACCTCTTTCATTTTACATTTGGCAACCTCAGTAGAACTTTACACACCATCTGCTGACAGGCAGTAAATGCAGTAGTCCCAGTGATTGCAATCAAGGCATGGGCAGTACTGGCAGGTCAGTTTGCCTAACACCAGAACTTCAAGCGTGAAGATCAGTCAGAGTGGGGGGGGGGTGTGGGGGGTGAGGGGGGGATCCTGCAGGGGTGGTGACAAGTTCCCTTACTGTCCCAAACGCTGTGCACCACTTGTAGTTGGATAGTTTCTGTGTACACCTGTGAATTGTAGAATGTGTGTTTTGCTGGTATGGCTAGTATATGTTTTCCTTTGTGTGCACTAATGTTTATGTCTTGCTGCAGAATTTTAACAGCCATGGTTTTGCCCAGTAACTCACAAAATTTATGACTTTGTCAATAAAGCATCATATTATGTATCCGTTTAAATGTGTTACATTTCCACTGGAAATTGTCTGTGTATAAAAACAAAAAAGTAAATAAACATTAACAATAAACATCCTGGTATGTTGTGTTTGTCAATAAAGCATTGTGTTATGTATCCAATGGTATGTATTGCATTTCCACTGAAAATTGTCTGTTCGTGTGCATAAACAAAAAAGTAAATAAACATCACAGTATGTTGTGGGTGTGTGCACACCCATTCTCACAAAGAACAAAGCTTGTGTGCCATATGTCTTGGATGTGTGGGCACCCATGCTGTTTTTAGAGAGACTACTCACACAAGCACATGCACACACACATACACACGTGTGTGTGCATGAATGTGCATATGTGCACAAGAATAAATTCAGAACTGACCAGCATGACTTTTTCAATATAAAATCATTGTAGGCCTCAAATGATAATCAGAAAAAAATAATGAAACTTAAAGTGAGTTTCTTTGGTCTGAATCTCAGCCCTCCCCCACCTCTTCTCTCTGTCTGTTCTCTGTTTGTCTTTACCTTCCTCCTACCCCACCCCAGCAAAATTCACCCTTCCTTTTCTCTCTCTCTCTTGTCCAGTGCTAAAGCAACAATGTTGTTTTTATTTATAATTAATAACTTTAAGAGAAAGGAAAGAGAGAATATTTGTTCCAAGCTGAGAAGGGCAGTTCTACTTCATTTTGACTTTACGTCTTCACACTTTCTACATGTGATGTTGAGCACCAGAAGATCTATAAGGATCCCTTGTTATTTTCTGTACACACCTTTTGGTTTGCTTCCTATCTGCAACAGAATGTGTTGAGTCTCCACACAAATAATGGGTTACTGCATATCTATGACATACAGCAGAAGTACTGTTCCTTCACAAACACCATGGGTGACGGCACACCCACAACGTACAGCAAAGGATTGTTCCTTCATAAAAACCATGGTGACTGCACCCACGAGATTTGGTGCACAAAATTATTAGGCAACATACGGGAAAGGTTGATTTATACATTGTCCACTGATTTGATCAAGCTGTCGTTAAAGTGGTTTCAGAGACGGCAGATTGAAGCATCTTTCTTCTTTCTCTTCCTCACATGCCTGTTTGTGTTTGTGTGCATGTGTACACGTATATTCTGTCAGGTCAGGTCATTAGATCTGCTACTGGTAACCTGTAATCCAGTACAACCTGTTCAGGGTCGGATTGCCGGCGACTAAACCGGCACTCCCACCGCTCCCTTCCGGGACTGGTGAGGCGGGTGGCTAGACACCCTTATGGAGATCCATAAAAGGGCATTGGCTCAGGAGAGCCACCGACGGCCATCTAGCTCCACCGTGCTGTGTGCATGCCACACGCAGTTGGCCCCCGGGGTGTGTCTACCCATGCATGCGAAGTCTGGATCCGGCAGAATCTGCGGAAGAAACCTATCGGTTCAACGGAGAGGAAGGCGGTTACAGCAACGCACTGTGGAGTGCAGAGAGCAAGATGAGACACCGAAAGGATATCTTGGTCATCCACTGCATCCGTGCTCATCCTCCAGTCGTCTCGACTTAGTCTTGCCACTGGAAATTGGTGGACCCGGACGAGAGAGTGAGGTCGACGTTGCGCAACTCCTCTTCACTTTAAACAAACTCATCGCGCAAGTCATCTGTCATCCAAAATGACCTTTCATCCTTCATCATTTCATCACCCCCAAGTCCTGTGGCGACAGGCGAGCGACAAAACGACAGGTGTGGGTACACTGGCAGTCGCAGCCGCAGACCTGCACACAGGCAGCTCAGGCCATAGGGTCGTTCTTCATCAACAGGAGCAGCGATGGAGCTCGGCAGCTGTCTGAGCGTCTGAGCAGCCCTCTTTACGAATGCACTGCTCACCTCCCTGGCATGAGGAAGGGGCTAGAAAAGGTGCCCTAAAAATTGCCTGCTCCATATCACCCTGGCCAGCATACCGCGGCTGGCGGGGACCCTACATCAGCGGTCGAAACAACAAGAAAGAAAAGAAAAAAACAAGGATCGTTCCTCTCACCATTGGTGCTTGGAACATAAGGACTCTCCTGGACAGAGATAACGCGGACAGACCCCAAAGGAGAACGGCACTAGTTGCATCCGAACTCGCCAGATACAACATTGACATCGCAGCCTTGAGTGAGACGCGGCTTGCAGGCGAAGGCGAGCTCTGTGAACAGGGATCTGGTTACACCTTCTTCTGGAGTGGACGAGGAAGCGAAGAGCGACGTGAGGCTGGCATTGGTTTTGCAGTAAAAACAGCACTTGTCAGCAAGCTAGCTGGAATCCCAAAGGGAGTCAGCGATAGGCTTATGACCATGAAACTCCCACTGGCATCTGGCCAGAAGCACCTCACCATTGTCAGTGCCTACGCCCCAACCATGACCAACCCGGATGAAGTGAAGGCGAAGTTCTACGAGGACCTTCACTCTGTCATTGCTGCTATCCCTGAAGCAGACAAGCTCATCATTCTTGGGGACTTCAATGCTAGAGTTGGCTCTGACTACATCACCTGGGATGGAGTGATTGGAAAGCACGGTGTGGGCCACTGCAACCCAAATGGATTGCTTTTGCTTCAGACCTGTGCAGAGCACGAACTGCTGATAACCAACACAGTTTTCTGCCTCCCTACCCGTAACAGGACGTCATGGATGCACCCTCGCTCAAAGCATTGGCATCTCATCGATTACGTCATCGTCAGGAAAAGGGATAGGCAAGATGTACGTGTAACAAAGACCATGTGCGGCGCCGAGTGTTGGACAGACCATCGCCTTGTAGTCTCGAAGCTGAATATTCGAATCCAGCTCAAGAGACGCCCCCAAGGCCAGAAGGCTCCAAAACGGCTCAACATCGCTAAGCTGAAAAACATCACCATCAAACAGTCCTTTGTGGAGCTGCTGGAAGATCGTCTGGAATCCGCCTCTCTGGACAACCAGAATGTGGAGTCTGACTGGAGGATCCTGCGTGCGCTGATCTATAGTACAGCTTCAGAGACCCTGGGACCCATGACCAGAAAACATAAAGACTGGTTTGATGAAAACTGTGATGAAATCAAGCAGCTTCTGGATGAGAAACGCCGTCTGCATCAAGCCTACCTGAGCAACCCAAAGTCCACATCAAAAAAGGATGCGTACGATGCCATCCGCAGGACTGTTCAGCAAAAGTTACGCCAGATGCAGGATAAGTGGCTGAGTGACAAAGCTGATTAGATCCAGGGATATGCTGACAGGCATGATATGAAGAGGTTCTATGATGCCTTAAAAGAAGTCTACGGCCCCACATCCTCAGGATCATCCCCCCTCCTCAGTGCAGATGGGAATACCTTGATCACCGAGAAGGAGAAAATTCTCGAACGCTGGGCTGAGCACTTCAACAGTGTCTTAAATCGCCCTTCCTCCATAAATGATGAAGCCATAGACCGTCTCCCACAAGTCCCCATCAACAAAGCACTGGATGATCCGCCAGCACCTCTTGAGACCCAGAAAGCAATCCGTCTGCTATCCAGTGGCAAAGCACCTGGCTCAGACTCCATACCAGCAGAGGTCTACAAGGATGGAGGCACTGTGCTGACTGAGAAGCTCCATCAGCTGTACTCACTCATGTGGAAAGAAGAGACGATCCCCCAGGATTTCAAAGATGCATCTATCATTCACTTGTACAAGCGAAAGGGGAACCGGCAAGCCTGTGATAACCATCGGGGCATTTCCTTGCTCTCCATCGCAGGCAAGATACTTGCCAGGATCCTACTAAACCGCCTCACAGCACACCTTGACCAAGGTCATTTGCCTGAGAGCCAATGTGGATTCCGGAAAGAGCGCGGAACCACCGACATGGTGTTTGCTACAAGGCTGCTGCAAGAGAAATGTCAGGAGCAAAATGCTGATCTGTTCTCCACCTATGTCGACCTCACTAAGGCCTTCGACACCGTGAGTAGAGAGGGACTGTGGAAGATCATGGCCAAGTACGGATGCCCTCGGAAATTTATTTCCTTGGTCAGCCAATTCCATGAAGGCATGCAGGCTCGAGTCCAGGACAAAGGCGAAACATCTGCTCCTTTTGCTGTCACAAATGGTGTCAAGCAAGGCTGCATCCTGGCTCCAACGCTGTTCAGCCTCATGTTCTCTGCAATGCTTTCTGATGCCTTCAGAGATGGCGATGTTGGAATCGGCCTAAAGTACCGAACAGATGGCAAGTTGTTTAACCTCAGAAGGCTTCAAGCAAAAACAAAGGTCATGACAGACATCATCAGAGACTTTTTGTTTGCTGATGATTGTGCCCTCAACGCTGGATCTGAAACTGACATGCAACTCGGTGTCGACAAGTTTGCCACTGCCAGCAGGAACTTCGGCCTTACCATCAGCACAAGGAAAACTGAAGTTCTCCATCAGCCAGCCCCAGGGAAACCCTACGTTGAGCCCAACATCACAGTCAACGGTCAGAGACTCAGTGCGGTGGAGCTGTTCACATACCTTGGCAGCACACTGTCACGAAATGCGACCATCGACGATGAAGTGAACGTCAGGATTGCAAGAGCAAGCGCAACTTTTGGTAGACTCAATGCAAATGTCTGGAACAGAAGAGGCATTAGTCTTGAGACCAAGCTAAAGGTCTACAGAGCAGTTGTTCTCCCCACACTACTGTACGCCTGCGAAACTTGGACAGTGTACCAACGACACCCCAAGAAGCTGAACCACTTCCACACAACATGCCTCAGGAAGCTACTGAACATCAAGTGGCAAGACAAGACCCCAGACACAGAGGTGCTCGCAAAAGCCACCCTTCCCAGCATCTTCACCATCCTGATGCAGTCCCAGCTTCACTAGGCTGGACACGTGGCCCGCATGCCAGACCATCGGCTGCCCAAAAGGCTCTTCTATGGCGAGCTGCAACAAGGGAAGAGATCACACGGAGGTCAGAAGAAGCACTTCAGAGATACTCTGAAAGTTTCTCTGAAAGCGTTTGATATCAACCCTGACTCCTGGGAGGAATCTGCAGTGGACCGTGACAAATGGCGCGCTGCTGTGCACAAAGGCGCCAAGTTGTGTGAGGCCAACAGGACTGCTGTAGCTGTTCAGAAGAGGCAGGCCAGAAAGTCACGGGCAAACAAGCACCCTGACAATGGTATGCCTGTTTTTGTCTGCCCCAACTGTCAGCGAGCATTTCGTGCACAGATTGGACTATTCAGCCATCTGCGCATTCACAGATAGATTCATGAGCATCCTCCCCCCCACCCCACCACCACCCTCCCCCCATCCCCCAGCTGGATGACAACGATGGTCATCATCGATCTCGATGGACACACACCACCACACGTATATTCTCTCTCTCTCTATATATATATATTCTCTCCCTATGTATTTTCTTGTGTATGTGTGTGTGTATATGCATGCGTTTCTTTCTCCTCCTTTTTCTGTATTTTCTTTTTCCTTGTCTAATTGAATTGTAACAGTGTCTTTCTTTCTCCTCAGGCCACCACTCTGAACTGTTCCCACGCTTTCTGTGCTCTGTGCATACGGCAGTGGCTGGCAGTGAAGAAGGAATGTCCTAACTGCCGCACAGTGACCACCTCCCAGACACAGTCCATTGTGCTGGACAACTACATTGACCGCATGGTGGAACAGCTCAGTGAGGAGTTGAAGGAGCGGAGGGCTGTTTTGGTGGCAGAGAGAAGAGGTGCACTGCTTTGTACTGACAGCATTGTGGTGTGGTGTTGTTGTTGTTGTGTGTGTGTGTGTGTGTGTGTGAGAGAGAGAGATATGACTGTGACCAAACCTTTGATCTGACTGTACTGATACAAAGAAGTCATGTTGCAGGTTATTTTCTTCAACACTCAAATCAATTCTCATTTTCCCCAAATGTATAGCATAACAACACAGACAGATGTTCAGAGCTTCTCATTATGATGCCTGCTTCATTCAAAAAAGGAAATGGATGTTTAATAAAAGACAGAAAAGACTGTTATTTCTTGTCTTCAATCTGTATTTGTTTTCTATTGTGTACATCTCTTGCATACCAAAATAGTGTGGCCTGTTATGGTAGTTGTCAAATCAGAACACGGAACAGTTATTTCAGGTCTATCCAGTTGATCAGCATATTATATTGTATTGAATTGTATCACTTTTGTTACAAAAGATTTCTGTGTGCAAAGTTCAGTTTGCTCTTCTGAGGAGTGCACATCACCACAGTGCAGTGTTTTCTTCTTTTTTTCTGTCTGAAAGTGTATTCGTTTTGCTATCAAAGTGGATCTTTCTACAGAATGTTGACAGGGACATCCTTTGTTGCTATGGTTTCTTTGATATGAGCTAAGTGCAAGTGCATGTTATACACAGGACCTTGATCTATCACCAAGACTAAGACTATGGTAGACGTTAATCAGGATGCAAGAGGAGTGTTAATCTGGGGACTTTTATACTAAAGTAACACATTAAAAAAAAGAAAAAGAACAGGCAACATTAACAATTAATGCTCTCTTCCACAAACTTTAAGTGTTTGAAAATGATTTTATGCATTTGTCTGTTTCTCTTTTGGCACCCTCCATCCCATCTTTAATCTGGATAATCCTGAGACATGTTTGAATGATCCTGCATGCTGCTTAGTTTGTTCCTGTCTAGTTTCAAGAACGGGATATGCATGTATATTGTGGGCAGAGGCAGAAGTCAAGTTGGATGAATCAGAAAATCAGGAGAGAGCTGGGCCCTCAGGGTCAGCCACCAGACCACGGGGCAGGGGGAGAGGCAGGGGCAGAGGGAGAGGCAGGGGGAGAGGTGGTCAAGCAGCAACAAGGAGGGGAGTTACAGCCATAGGTCACCCAGAAGTTGCTGCAACCATCACCCATGATGGTGACACCTCATCATCCAGCGATGATGAAGCTGGAAGGGAACCCTCTCAGTCTGATGTACTAATCACAGATAGTGATAACGATGAGCATCAGGAATCTAGTGCATATTCAGACAGCACTGACAGCAACACGCCTGCTCAGCAGCAGAACTTTTCAGAGTCGGATGAAGATTCTGTGGATGAGAATGGTGTTGAGAGGCCTTATTACGGGGGTTACGGACGATGTTTTAACTGTGGTGAGCACTTTCTCTCTGACACTGTTTTTCTGATTCTTTTCCTCCCCATCTCTCCCTACCCTTCCCCTCTCTTTGTGTATCACTGTCTCTGTTTCTTCAGTCTGTCTTCTGTCTTTTTCTTGCAATTCACACATTTCTCTCCGGTCTTTCTCAAGTTCTTCTCACACAGATGCCCAATTCACAAACACATGCCCATTTACCCTTCACAATGCATTGTACATGTGTCAAAATGGACCCATTTGTAGAGAATGTATCTGAAGATGGAACCTTTCCAACTTGTACATAAAGGTGTCAGGCATTATTCAAGGTTAGTATCTGCACAAGCAGTCACTGTTTGAACCATTCACATCCATAAAGAAAAACAAAGGGATGATTTTTAACTACTCATTCCTTATATTATGGGTTAAATTGGAACAAAACGTTTTGTATCATCTTGAAAACTTAACATCACTTATATGATGGAAAGCTTTCAGATGATTTTGTACAGTGGATCATTTATACAAGTAAAAAAAAAATGTTTTAATCTAATCCTATCATTTTGGTTATGTGCTGCTGCTCTCAGGCTGTGGTATTTGCATGTTCTTCTTTTTGTTTGCTTTAACATGTGTTTCTTTTGTCTGTTCTGGAGTGGATGGCAGTGAAAATTGGAATAATCTTAAGTTGTGAGGTTGATTGCAGTGATACATGTATTTGTGTGTGTATATGTGTGTGTTTTGATTGCAGTCACTCCTCAGAGCGAGGACTTGATGTAATTTTTTTCTTTTTAAAAAGCTTATACTTTTCTTATCTATGAGCCCTGTCAAAAAAAAAAACCAAAAAAACAACACACACACACACACACACACACACACACACAAAGTCCTGGCTTGTCTCCCTTCCCTTGTCTGTATCTGCAGCAAAGACATTGGAATGATCACATCTCCAAGTGTCTACATTTCAAGCAACCTGGCTTGTGTTCAGACACAGCATTGGAAGACTTTGTATTGATGGTTTGAAACTTGTGAAGTTTCAGTCAGACTTGGTGAAGGCATTGATGACATCAAGGAAAGAATGCATGCTTTTTTGCTGAGGAAGGCTCCTGTTCTGTGCAACTTATTGGTGAGAATGCAGATCTCTGAACAGATGCCATTCCAGCAGAATGTAACACGAAAACAAGGGCTGAGCTTAGTTATGTCATGTGACCAAAATAAACAGTTCGTTTCTCACTCTTTTAGTGTTGATATGGCGTTTAACAATTGCTGGTTGAACAATGTATTTTAGTTCCTATGATTCAGATGGTTTCTTCATATTTTGCTTTGTACAGGTCGTGATGGTCACTGGGCCAATGGCTGCCCGGGATGACAACAGTGCAACCAATCAGTGACAGGGACATTATGTTATTGTGTTTCACTTTGATTCGGGGAACAGTGCCTTCACTGGGCATCAAAGGTCTGTGTCATGAGTGATAGTGTGTTGTTTTTTTTTAGAACATTTATTCCTTCCCTTCCTCACAGTTAGTGGCATCTGCACACTAGCACATAGACTTCATGACATGCAGCATTTTCTATTTTGTTGTTGTTGGTGGTGGTGGTGTTGTCAGTGCATAGGCCACTGGTCAAATGTCAAAAAATTGAAGTGTGTGTGTGTGAGAGAGGTAACATTCAAGGTGCTTGCATGTATCACTGGATGTTCAGGAGGTTGTATTATCTGTAAACAATACTTTTCTTTTGTGACAGTAAATAATTTCATGCCTATATATTTAGGTAAGTACATTTTTATTTCTCCTTGTAAATGTGATATGTGTCTAGTTTAAAGTGTAATAGCATCCCAATGCATCTCAACATTTTTCTCCAAATAGTAATTTTCTTTTTCTTTTGTTCTGTTTTCCTCATTTCCATAATTGGGACATCATTTTTGTTGTTTTAACTGGTCTTGTCTTGAGTGTGGGGTCTTTTCCATTTGGTAAAATTTTAAGGTTTTTAATTTTGTTTAATGATGACAGATTTAAAATGAAGTATGACAGAGATTTCAAGTCAACTCTGGTATCTTTTAAGGCTGTATAATCATTAGAACTAATGCTTATGAAATAATGCTCATATATTTCATAATTGTTACTCAGTACACATTCATAAACTGAGATGATGTGTGCATGCAACTGCATGTTATAATGAATGATGCATGCTGCATAATATGAAATACAATTAAATGGAATGAAAAAGCTGATATATGGAGAGAGATATTGAAAAAGCTTATGTAGATCTGTCTCTCTGTATATATATATATAGAGAGAGAGAGAGAGAGGGGGAGGGGGGAGAGAGAGAGGGGGGGGGGGAGAGAGAGAGAGATGTAGATACTGAAATGTTTCTCTTGTGCTGTTTGGGGTATTTTGACGATTGGTGGTAAGTCACCTTGTACACTGGCAAGTTGTTGGATGATCAGTTTGTAATTTTTAGGAAGCAATAATGTGACCAGCCACTTTTGAACTAATACATGACCGACTGAACTATACAGTTGGTACCTTCAGTACTACGCCGAATGCAAGCTTGTCTGACATTACCACTCCATGAAACTGGACTGTTAGGAGCATGAAAGGGGCTGCTATGGTACAGAAGCATAGTGTGAGAAACGCCATTCTGTAATGGAGCATGGTCCTGATTTTACGTTCAACTGAAAACAGGATGTTTGATGCAATAAACAAAATTAAATGTTATTTAACCAAGGAAATGAGGTAAAGGAATTAACATGCTCTTTTCCCCACCCAGCCCTGGGGCATAAAAAGATCCCAAAGAATAAAACAAAACAAAGAATGTAGAGGCAATTAAAACTGAAAAGAGAATGAATAGTAAAGTTATTACCAAGAAAACATGGACAAAAAAACCGACAAAAACATCAAACTCTACACATTTATACCAAAAAAAGAATAACACCCCCCTCCACCCCTCCTAAAATTTGGAAAGAGAAGAAATGAGAGGGCTGGAAAATGATATTACTTTTGCACTCCAGTATTGAAGGGGAAAGAACTGTGATATTATTTGAGATGCTGGGCATATCATGAAAATGTGCTGTGAATGTGTTTTTGCTTCTTGTGATAGGCATACACAATGAAGTCTGGTTTGTTGTCTTTGTTACTATACTCTATACTGATTTCATAAAAGCAGAATATGTATAAAGTTTCATGTTCATCTTTATAATTTTGTTGCTTCAAAATCTTTACATTTGTGTTGTTATAATCTGTGATATGATATGACATTTATATATTTATTTATATGAATGGAAGTGGCAGTTGTAATTTTCTTAACACTGAAAGTAGACTATGGTATTAGTGGAAGAAAGTTGTGTTTGTTTGTTTGGAAAACGAGTACATGTACTCTTACACATATACACAGGCAGATGTTGACATGTGCACATAAACACATATCCTTGTATGCATATCTGTGTGTAATCTACATTTGAATGATATTATTTTCAAACTACAACTTTTTTTTTCCACTTTTACTCAGAAGTAAAGCATACAAACATTTTTTAACAAAATAATCATATACAAGCCGTACAGTAATTCAACCAGCTGTCAATCCTTAGGAAAACTAACATAACATGAGCAACAGTATCAGGATCAGCAAAGTACAAAAGGAATTCCGACACACTGACAGTGCCACACAAAAATGAGGCTGAAAAGTTAAATAAATGTCTCCAGAAAAACAACAGACTGTTTGGCAACTTCATGCATTAGCACTACATGAAGTTGGATTCAGATTTTTATAGAATATAGTCAGCAACTATTTACTGAAAAGTAAATTCAAATGAGCTTAGTGAGAACCCATCAACATGAGGACTTGTATATTTTACCATTTGCTTAACCATCGCTGGCTGTCGCTTTTTACTACACATGGAAGCTCATATGGGTCGTCCACAACCCATACCGCTGTCGTTTTTGACTACACACAGAAGCTCATGTGGGTCGTCCACGACCCACACCTTTGAAGAGACAAAAACCTGTATATTCCTCCAAAGCTTGTGTGGGTCGTGCACGACCCATACTTTGTAAAGAGACAAAAACCTGTATATTCCTCCAAAGCTTATAACAAAATATAGAAAAAGAAAACATATCGTAACAACTGATTACACACACATGTGCTCGCACACGCACACACACACAAACACTCAGAAGAAACACAAGCTTACGCATTCACACACACGCACACACAACTGATCACACACACAAACACCTAACACCACATGCACATACATACAAACCCTACTTATGCACACACAGATAGATAGAGAGACAGACAGACAGACAGCGAGACAGAGAGAGACGACTCATAGCATCCTATACACGCACAATCAAAGATATTCAGTCCACAGGTACATGCTGTTGGAGAAAGGGATGGAAGGGGGTTATAGCTGAAGACAGGCGAAAGGGACGGGGCGGGGAGGGGGGGGGGGGGTAGTGGGAGAGTAGTGGGGTAGTGAGGCTATTGAAAGTAAAACTTCTTTATTTTCCTTCACTAATTGCAAATTAAACCTTCTGAAATCACTATTAAAAAGGTATGGGTCGTGCATGACCCACACAAGCTTTCAAGGGGTGACCACGTTTTTTCCTCTTTAAAAAGCATGGGTCATACACGACCCACACAAGTGTCTGTGTGTAGTTAAAACGCCACCTTTAATTACTCATTAACTAATTAATGATTTTTTTTCATTTTTTGGCAAAAGTTGGCCTTTTAGGTGTAGGAAGCATATCTGAAATTTTGTAGAAAAATATTAAGAATTGGCTGAGATATTTGCGTTTTTGTACCCTTTCGGGTCGTGTACGACCCATGATAGCCAGTGAAGGTTAAAATACACAAAAGAATATTTGTTCCCCTTTGTTGCTCTTTCCAGTGTGGGAGCAGCCACAGAAACATATATTCCAACATCAGTGGCTCTGAGACTATATGAATCATCCAATAGACCCATCCAACAGTGCCACACTCCCACTTACCTGAAAGACTATGTAACAACCGAAAGCGCCAATATCAACTGTTCTTCAAGTGCACTGCCGAGGCAGTGATTATCATAAAGACACCTATCACCACACATAAGAAAGAAAATATTACTAACATTCTGTACACACAAGAGAAGACTTTGTCTACATGCTACGGTACAAAATAATACATGCAAACCAGGTTAAAAAACTACACACACACACACACACACACACACTTATCAAATAGACTAATTATGAGAAGTTTTGTGTCATCACCAACAAACTGGAAAGACTAGAAAATGACTGAAGATACAAGTTAACCTATTATCACAAATTGTGCTGATCTGAATCGTGATGATAAAAACAATATAACACTCAGATTTGATTGATAATGATAATAAATCATTTTATTTTAAAGAAGTGGAAGCCTAAGAAACATCACATGTCTACACACGCAAGCTTAAATTAAAAAAATAAATAAATAAATAAAATAAAAGGGGTTATTCAAATTATAAATGTTATGTATTGAAACTTAGCCCGTTTCTGAAGTCAGGGAGGGGTGTTGTGTTTAGAAACGAAAGGAATCCAATTCACATTTATATTGATTAGCCTATTCTGACAATTTAACATAAAGAATCCCACAATCCTTTGTTACTGGTGTCATCTGCCCAGCTGATAATGTCTCCAAAGTAAACAAAATGTTGGACACAAACACAAGCAGTTCTGTGTGTTTTTGCAGTGTAACTGAATGATCACATTATTTTATAACAAGACACAACATTCATGTTATTAGAATGTGAGTATTATTTTTAAAAACTCAATGTTTGGGATGGGAGTTTGTGAAATGAAGGTGGAGGGGTGGTGTAAAGGGAGCGTGGGGGAGGGGAAGTGATGTGGGGGGAAGGGGGAAATGGATGAGTTTTGGGGTATGAGATGGGAGGAGGAAGGTAGTGTGGTGTGAAAGTGTGTGTGTTATAATGCACATACTTTCTTATCGTACTAGTGGCTTTCTCAGTTTTGATTTATATTTCATTTTAATGTTTGCACGTGTGGAACATTGAATTTCTGTACATGACATTAAACCAGTCTTGAGTCATGATTTTTGTGGTGGTGGTGGTGGTGGTGGTGGTTGGGCATACTAGAAACCACCAAAACTCCTGAATAGCAATGGACACTTCTCTGTTCTGTGGCTCCCATAGTCACCATTTCCAAAATAACATATGGTCTATTTACTGCATCCTTTTAAGCATTGCATGATTCTAATCATTCACATTGATAAGTGTGTGTGTGTGAGAATCTTTTATTGTAAAGCAGGGAAAGTGTTTGGAAAATTATAAAGACTGTTTGAGAACTACCACAGATATCCAGTTTTTTAACATAACCCCCCACCCTCACAAAAAAAAAACAACAACAACAACAAAAAACCCTTTACAAGCAGCACATACACAAATCAGCACAGAAAGAATTCAAAATAAAGAAAACATCATGAAAATACATGTGTGATGAACAAAAACAAAATTGAAAATGTTAATGATCTGGCAAACAGTAATTGATCAAGATGTTACAGTTCAAGTTTTGAAAAAGAAAAAACGGATTGGACACATTGAGGTAAAAAGAACTGCTGCTCTATTCGACAACTACTCATGCCATCAACTCTTCCTACACCAAGAGATGATGAGGCTGGCTCATTCAAGTGCCAGAGCCCGCACTGCGGCATCTGCCAGTATCACCTTGTAGAAGACACCACATTCCACAGCCACCAAACCAGAGAATCATTTCACATCAGGCACAGACTTTCATGCACTAGCCGCAACATCATCCACATTCTCTTCTGCTACAAATGCAAGTTCACTCAATATGTAGGCGAAACCAAAAACACTTTCAAAGTCTGCTTCTACCCCCATCGCTCAGACATCAACACAAAGGAATACAGGTCACACAACACTTCAACCTCCCCAACCACTCACTAGAAGACCTAAAATGCATGCCCATAGAAAAAGAATACTCCGAGGACACTGGCAGACGACGCAAATGGGAAGTCTTGGATGGCAAAGCTCCGGACCTTGAGCCCTTACGGTCTCAACACCCAGGATTAGCTTCCCAACTTGCTGCTTTGACACCACGCTAAGGACCCTTTTCTTACGCTCAGTGGCCATGCCTTAATAAGCAGGCAGTTCCTCCAGACTCGGTGTGTGTGGGTACATATGTATATATGTGTGTGTATGCGTATGTGTGGGTACACGTGTGTATTTGCATATGTAAAAAAAAAAGGTGTTTGTTTTACAGAGAGTTGTGGTTCGATTCTGATAGAAGAGAGAGGGGAAAAGACAGGGGGGATATGGGATCAACTAATCATGCACTCACTCACTCTCTCCTCACATCAATAGCAGGGCCACATGGAGTGGTTTTTATAGAGTGTTTACTTTACAATACAGCACACAATAAAAAGATCATCCTACACCTAAAGCAGCACCTATAAGCAGCGCACAGTAAAAAAGATCATCCTACACCTAAAGCAGCACACCTGGAACACAAACACACAACCAAAACCCAGGTCAGATAAAATCTCAAATATCTGGACATCACTGACATAAAAGGCCTATATACCCTCTCAGCACCTTTCATCACATGTCCACCAGTATGCACTCCTCTCACACATAGATCTATGTGAGGAAATACAAGCTTCATCAAGCTTACCTGCCACCAGCAGTGACATACCAATTACCATACCGTGTACAAAACATATCACTGACCAATACAACCCTGTGTTCCAACTCATGTTACCCATCATTCAATTAAACTCTGTGTTACCGTTTCCAAACAAAATCTCTTTGCCTTCACAAAGTGTCCACCTGACACAAGTACATGTAAGGAAATTATTACTTCCAACATATCTCTGGTAAACAGCAATGTGCAACAACATAGCACTGACCCTCAGTGCTCTCATTGTTAACCAACTTATTAATCACATTACAATGTTCCTTCCCACTTTGTCTGAACAAAGTAAACCACTGACACATAGCACAACTCCTACACATTTTACCACAACTACCAACAAATCAAACATGTGTTCCACAACACTTGCTGTTACCCCATGTGCACACACACATGAAAAACCCTCAACACACTCTGACAATGTGTTAGCCTATAGATCTGTTCAGTTCACACTGAACCAACACCACCTACTATATACAAAACAAGTAAGTAATACATCAAAAATACAGAACAAGATATCTGTAACAAAATAGAAAGGGGGGGGGGGGGGACTCAAAAGATATAGGGCAGTACTTCCCTCAGAGGGTAGCTTTCACACATTAACCCCTTCTCTTTCCACAAGCCACAAGATCAACTTAAACTGGCTGTCCACTGACATAAAACATAGTTTCCCAACACAACTAAGTTATCAACATAACATAAAACCATTACAAGTCATGTACTCACAGCCTAACAGGGATTTCCTTGTTCCTCACATCACTGATCAGTCAGTCACCCTGTGTCAGTCAGTTCTTCTGGGAGACAGCTAAGAAGTGGCTGTGCTGACTGGTTTTATCCCTTCCCCCAACATACTGTGTATACTAATGCAAGCTACAGAATGATCTGATTCGCTACAATTCAACCCACTTGTCTATACACATTCTATGATGACAAGTTCACCCGTTTACGTCACAAAGAGAATGGGGAGACGGGACAATACAACTCTCGGCATGTTAGCCGGCTTGATCAAAGTTCGCATTAGCATAATTTTCCCTAGTTTACGTTCCGAAGTCCCGCCATCTACGTCAGTTGCGTTCGTGGAGGGGAGATGGGGAATGACTTGAAAGACGGGGCCGCCACACGGGATATTCTGCTCAGCACGGGTATCACAGCAGACATCACGTAACTGCACGTGTTCCTATAGCTGGGGCGGGTGACGCCGCGTCGCTGACCAAAGAGGGCCGACTAGGGAGTAAGGGTGAGGAGGGAGGGTGGCGCGGGTGTCGGCGCAACCTCAAAGACTGGGCTTTGGACAGAGCGGGAAGGGAGATAAGAAGGAGGGGTGGAGAGGGGGGAGGCGAAGGGAGGGAAGGGGACAGAGTGCAGGTGGTGGTGTTGGGGGGGTGGGGGGGGGCGACACTGCTGGCACACTATAACACATACATGCATGCATGTGTATAAAAGGAGGAGGTAGGGGTGTGGGGGGCAGGGTAGGGGGCTGGAGGGGTCCTCAGGGGGAGGGGAGAGAGGAGGGGTGAGGGGGGCAGGAGGGGGTAGGGTGTGGCAGGGGTGCGAAAGATGGGGAGTAGAAGATGAGTGAGAAAGGGGTAAATGGAGGAAGAGAGGGATAGCAAGATAAAGAAGAGAGAGAGAGAAGGGGGGTGGGGGGCAGCGGGTAGAAGATGTGGGTGGTGGGGCTGGGGGTGGGATGACATAAGTATAGTAAAAGAGGAAGCATAAAAAGAACTTGGACTGAAAGTTACATCAAGTATGACACAATAACATTTTGTGTCATGTACTACTTTGACGTAGTTAAACTAATTACGTCGCTGAGGAAGGTCAGAGACTGAAAATTTCGTTCTTGTGCAAAAGGCTTGTTGTTTGTTTTTCTTTTTATTTCTAGTAGATGTTGCCTGGCTGGAGGCATAATGGGGAAAAAACAAAAAAAAACCTCTAAAAACAAAAAAATCTGTAGGCAGGGGAAAAAAAAGGGGTGGGGTGGGGGGTGGTGCTCTCAGTGCAGCGACACTCTCCCTGAGGAGAGCAGCCTGAATTTCACACAGAGAAATCTGTTCTGACAAAAAAAGAGTAATACAATACAATATATATATAAACCACAAAGCACATTACATTTCTATAGAACCATGAAAACAAAGCCTATGTTGTTATGTATTGTTTTTGTGGAACATTGATAATAGTGCTTACATTATAAAAAAAAAAAAAATTTAAAAATTTAAACATAAACAAACAAAAATATGCAAGTGCTATTATATAACTTTGTTTAGATGGAAACAAAGTATATCATTATGAGGTGTCTATGGAAACATTGAAAAAACACACACAATAATGTAGGGGGGCTGTTTCAAAAGAGATGTCTGGAAAAGTAAAGCAAAACAACAAATGCAAATCCACCAAAATCTTGGAAAGTCAACATGGAAATTTCCACATAACAGCTTTCCTATGGTACTCACAAAAGCTCCAGTTCATGTATCATATAATCTGGCCCAGGGTCTGAAAGTCTTACCTAACAGTTTGCACTGAAAACATATGCATTACTTTATTGTCTGGTCTTCTTTTGAATTAAGTACAAAAAGTAGCTGACCCAATTCCTGTTGAGAAATATGTAGTAATCTAATGAAGATATATATATATAGTTGCTAAGTAGGTGAGGAGACAGACTGGATCAGGAAAGAAATAAACAGTGAGTTCACTTCAGCCTTCAGTCTCCCACTCTCTCAGCAAACAGAAAAAAGACACAAGGACTTACCCCTAAGCCTGATACGATTACCAAAATAAAAGATAATTGTTTTTCACTTGCGCATACTCATTCTTGCTTCAAACAATATTTCAAGTATTATGTGGTTTTGTTGTTTTTTTTAAACGTGGGGAACAAACTTCTAGTGTGTTGCACTCACTAGGTTTCACCAAGCACAGTAGTTTGCGATCCAACTCACAGGACTATTTCATACGTCGGCCAGTTATACAGTCCAGTTATACAAGCCAGTTATACAGATATTCACATTGTTCTGACGTTCAGGCACTTCCTTCAACTTTGGACTCCCACAGTCGCAGTTCCAACAAGGGGTCTCTCACAGTCCATTCAGTGAGTTCTCTTGGCCGGCCAATGTCCTTTGCTCCTCAAACCCGTCCCATCAGCGTCCCAGGGTGGTTAACATCCTGTAAGCATCCTTGGGTAATCATAACACCCTTACAACTTCTTGGAAAATTAAGTTTTATAAACAGTTTACAATGCCCAACTGCTGTTCATTCTCTGGCCCAACTGGTCAAGCCCATGACTTCATAGTCCATGACATGACGTACATTAGCAATGACGTCAAATTCTGGTCAATGTTTGAAACAGGACTGATCACAACTAAAATAAAGCAGCTACTGAAATTATTCTTCTGAATAATTTCAGAGATTACATATACATATATGCACACACACTCACACATCTGAACACACACAGTTCAACGATTATAAAAGAGAATCTGGCTTCCAAGCCATTTTCCTCGCCATTGAGACTGGTGCAAGAGGTTTTGTGAGTGCATCTGCCTACAGCCTCATGAAACAGCTGTCGATTTCTGGCAAATAAAGGACAAAGGCTCTCAAGGCAATGGCAGAAGCAGCAGAAAAGAGTTCCAGCTGGATCTGGTCAAGAAGCAATGAAAGTAAACTTCACAAGGATTAAACATCCCAACTCAAAACTAGGCGTACAATGGCTCGGACGTCAGTGGTTAAAATGTCTGCCAGAAAGGTGACTCAGTCCTCAAGTGGCGACCACCCTGGAGGCGCAAATTCAAACCTGCTGAGGACCAGGGAAAAAGCAAAAAGAAATGGTGGCAATACAAGACATCCAGGAGTCATGATCTGGGTGCGGCCCGGCCCCCTTAGAGTGTAAGGAGTTAAGGGCCGAAACACTTGACTGAGGGGGGCTTCTTCTCTGAAGACCTTGTCCTGTCCAGCTCTCCCAAGAGTTTCTTATCACTCTGTGTGTGCGTGTGTGTGTGTTTGTCAGGAGTGTGAAGTACTTTTTTGAGTGTTTGTGGAGGGGTAAGAAAAGCAAGGCAATATTTAAGTGCTACATGTTGATGGCTGCAGCATTAAGGCAATTGAAATAATCATAAAGAAGCATATTGCATCAGAAAAAGACAACAAAATACTATCAATCAACATGCCTCAACCTTGATGACAGTAAGTCAGCAAACATTGGTAGTTGTGATACTGCATTGAAGGCATCAGTCAAATATCATTTTTGTCATTTCTTGAACTCAGAAGCATTACATCATTTTTTACTTACTTGTGTAAACAAAGTATGTTATGACCCAGTGTTCAGTTGTCTGTGTGTGTATCCATGGTAAACTTTAACAAATTCATTTTCTCTGGAAAATGACCCTGGATGTTGGCCCCCATGATGACTGTATATATTGTATATTTTTTGTTGTTCTCTTCCGATAATCTACTCCTGTGGAATGATTTTCATGGAGTGGTGCCAGCAAGTCCAGGATTTATCTTGTGTTATCTCTCTCTCTCTTTATATATATATATATATATATATATATATATATATATATATATATATATATATATATGTGTGTATATATGTGTGTGTGTGTGTGTATATATATATATATATATATATATATATATATATATATATATATATATATATATATATATAAAATGAGAAAGTATCCGAGTTCACAAGATCTTCAATATTTTGGAGTCATCAGTCATCCGGTCAGGAAATTAATTTCCAAAGCATGGAATGTCTTGTTCAGTTCATTTTTAATGCATGACAAACAGGTCAGCTCCTGTTTGAAAGACTATATAGTTCGATGCTTAAGGGACTGATCAACTCACATTTGCATAAAATTCAGAAGACGTGACAACTTCTAACTGTGTAAAATATAATTCTAAAAAGATAAACATAAAAGAACTAAAATCTTAGCATAGATTTATATTATGCATTCAAATAGTGGGACAGACACTGAGACAGAAGGCAGATAGACTGTGATGGTGATATATAATTATAATCCTCTTTACATATGGGCTTATATGACAAACAAAAAAACCAACCAAACATTGTGAGGATGTAGTGACGTTGGATCAAGTACACATAGTTCGAACTCGAAGGAGACAACTCGACACTGTAAAGGCATAGCAGTTTAAGTTTCAGTAGCTCAAGGAGGCGTCACTGCGTTCGGACAAATCCATATACGCTACACCACATCTGCCAAGCAGATGCCTGACCAGCAGTGTAACCCATCGCGCTTTGTCAGGCCTTGAGAAAAAAATAATAAAAATAAAATAAAATAAAAAATAAATAGCAGAAGGGACTGAATATGTATATATATATTTTTTTTTTTCTCCTTTTTTTTCTTTGAAACAATGTAGTGTACGTAAAGTCTGTGTGTGTGTGTGTGTGTGTGTACAACATTATATATCTATCTATCTACCTAGACAGACATAGATATTGATTACCTGACAGCAAGAAAATCATGGGCGGAATGAAAAATAGAAAAATACTAGTATGACAACACAATTTCTGAAAAAGTAAAAACCCTTCCAGTAAGTTGCAACATAAATTATAAGAAAACCACAACAGAAAAAATCAAAGGTGGTGCCTCACTGTGGTGACACACTCTCCCCAGGGAGAGCAGCCAAAATTTCACACAAAGAAATATGTAATATGTATTATAATTTATATGTAATATTATATAATACTTTTTACAGGTACTTTCTGCATTTAATGGATTATGGCATTCCTGTCTCAACAGCATACAGTCCAGTTTCAAAAATTTCTTTCAAATGTGTATATTACTTTCCATCTTCCAGTGTTTGATCTTTAAAAATATTTTTTCATGTCATTAACCCTTCAACTGCGGTTTGTTTGTTTTTGTTTTTTGTTGTTTGTTTGTTTGTTTTTTTAAAAACAGCAGAAAGTTCTGTTTCAAGTCAGAAATCAATATCCAGAATTATCAGCCAAAAAGTGAGAAAATGGCATGGAGATATATATACCACTCTAGAATATACCACTGTAGATCAAAAGTGTGAATTTTCAGTAAGTTGTTTTCCTTATTTTAACCAAAGCCTTTTAACCAAAACAAAAACAAACTTTCTAAAAGCTTCAAGCATGAAATCTTTATGTGGTTAAATGCCTGCGATAAATTGGCAACCATAAGCAACTTTGGATAATCTAATTTACAGCTCAGTTGGGTTGGTCAATGACATTATCAGCAAGTCATTTCAGGGTCAACACTCTTCTCCCTTTAATGAAACCCACCAAGTACCTGATCAATGTTAATCACATCACTGATAATGTTACAAAATCCTAAAACAAGGCACATGGCCGAAAGTTTGTAGTATTTGTTAAAGATACCCATCCCCAGTCTTTAACTAGTTTAAGATCATTTTTTGCCAGATCTTTCCCTGTGTATAATTACTTAGGGTAGTCACTGCTTCACACTGAGATAAGGAGACATGTCCATTTCCAAAGTTGTGTTGAAAGATAACGTTATTAATTTTCCTATCTTTCTCCACAGTTCTTTTCAATGCTAATGTTCTGGGGCTGAATTAGTTTTGCAAATAATCACTACATTGTAATATATACATTATAGTGATGATTAACAGTGAACTTGATTTCTTGTCTCTGAATGACTAAATGTCATTTCTTCATTCCTGAGAAATTTCTGCATGAGATTCTTCAAGCCTTGAATGTGTAGTTTATTCAAAAGGGAACGACAGAAAGGCACATACATCACAAAGAGGAACATTGTCTTCAGGAAAACCAAGCGTAAATAGTCCACAAATGATAAACTAGGCAAGGACACTCCCATGGCGGAAAGCAAAACTCCTACTGCAGCTTCCACACTGAACACGGAGCAGGGCAGTATCAAGTTTATCCCATCAGTCAAAGCCTTTGCCATTGGATGAAAATCTCTCGGTGGGTCCCGAAGTGCTGGCAGGAGGATATCACCTTCAATTTCCTTACAGATGTTTAATATTTCATGCACATCACCTCTGCAAATATTGTTCTCATCTTTGATGCCAAGGAGGTATCCAATACCATACCAAAAATAACAGTAGTCAGAAAGATCTGACACAGTGCATCTGATGCCCAAATGGCTGCTATACATTACAATGGCTCCCATGAAACCACACTGAACAAGTGACATGTCATACTGTGACACAGGAACATCTTGTATGTCTGCATTACTGCCAGAATTTTCCATCATCTTAATGTGCACAGAACTGTGCATTGTACGCACATTTGCGATTGACTTGTGTGCTTTGGATGATGGATCCCACACATCACCAAAATGCCAGAGAAGAACATGATTAAACGTTCTCAAATAGCGACGGAAAGATTTCTGTGGTGTGTTGGACTGTTGTGTGAAGACAAGGGGATCGAGAAGTCTGTGCACACTCAGTCCACTGATCAAGGAAAACAGCATGGCACATGTACAGGAGAAGATGTTGTCCTGAAAAAACTTTTTACCTCTATTGAATCTCCTCATATTAAAATTGTCTGGTGTTTCTGGGAGACAATCGGAATCAGCAAATACATCTGACTCCTTCGCTCCTGCTCTCTTAAACAGTTGCAGGTGTGACATAATCATATTTATGTCCTCTCTGTTACTGTTGACAAGAACACATGCTGGCAATGTGTTAATAACAGAAAGTTGTAATACTAATTGGAGGGCACCAGGTTAACACTCTCAAAGTCAAACTATAAAATTATACAAAGTATTGAGCAACTGCCCTCATGATTATTTCCAAACTACAATTGACATTTCCATTGTGCCCCCCACGTATTAAAATCGGCTCCTGGGATTTAACAGAACTTTACAAAAACCAACTTCCATGATCTATGCTATTTCATCATGTGAACGTGCATAAATTCGATATAAAATCTGAAATGTGCCTTCAGTATCTGACATTCCTTTAAACATCACTCCACAGTTTTGTGCACTGTATCGACAATAATTTTCATACCGTGGGGTATGAAGACGTCAAGCTCTTATCTCCCGTTCTATGCACTGTCTTTGATGGGGGTACTTTGTAGGCGAGCCTAGCCGGCTATTGATACATCCCCCTGTCGTTATAAATTACATGATTCAAGACGTTGTTGAATCGTTGTCACTGTCAGTTTCTGTACAAATGCAAACGATCAGTTGTCAATAATAAGGCCCAGTCACACACTGTTGTGAATAAGTATTACTCAAGAATACCAAAGTAAAATATCAGCCATTGTCGGGTAAACATGGTGTTAATTCACAAACAAATTGAGCGTTATCTCCCTTTTTCGGTGCTGATTTCTCTGAACCTGGCCACGAACCCATTACATGTTATATACATATTATATTCAAGTCCGTGGACCTTAGCAGGTTGAAGCTGGAATTCCATCACCACGGCACTGAAACGCATCCAATTCCCCCCCCCCCCCCCCTCAAAAGTATCTTAAATAGCTTTCCCTTGTCCTAAAAAACAAACAAACAAGCAAAAACAAAAAGTAAAATGTTAATGCAGCATGAAGAACAAAATCAACACAGGTGCACGTTGGATCATTGTTCCTTAATGTATCTGGTTGGAAGTTTGATCACACGTCCATATCCTGACACTTTTTGGCCGCTGGCGGGGCAGGGGCATGCACTGGTGGGCTCAGAAGCAGTTTGTTCTGAGACATCATCTTCAGGTAAGTCAATGTCAGGTTCAGGAAAAGTGCTCGGCACTTCTGGAACTTTCTGAAGATGTTGTCGATTTCGTCTGAAGGTTCCACATGAAGAAGTGATGATGTAAGATCTGCCACTAGAATCTGCTGGACCAGCAACTCTGCTGTAATCAGTCCATTTCTTCTGCGATGTGTAGTGGCAAATCACGTGCTCCATGTCTTTGTAGTATTTTTTGTAAGCTTCTTTTGTTCTCTCTCTGTCTGTCTGTCTGTCTGTCGGTCTCTCTTTCTTTCTTAGTCCCCTCCTCCTTGCCTCCCCTACCCCTCCCCCCCTCCTTTTCATTCGAATATACAGAAATGTCGATTTCTAATTAACTGAATACTAACAATTTTCATTATGATAGAAATGATAATAATCCAAATGATAATAATAATATCATTTATTTTCAGTCTAATATCATCATCTTAAATGAACAGACTATAAATAAATAAATGAACGAATCAGCGAGGCGAATAGTTTTGTCATCGTGGTTTACTGGTTGAAGATTCTTGTCCAGCACTGTTACTTTGATGCAGAGTTGTCTCCCCATTAGAGCAACTGAGGGACTGATCCCTGTGGCTGAGTGTGGTGTTGTTCTGTACAGCAACAGTGCCACATCAGGATCAGCCTGGATAAGGAGTTTCTTTTCACAGCCGACTCGGCAGCACGGTTTGCTTGTGGGAAGTGCGGGCTAGAAGTGTGATGAACAAAGCCATATTATTTTACAAACATGGAAAAGTAAGTCTCTCGAATTGAAAGTAGAATTGAAAGTAAGTCACAGTGACATTGGGTATGCCATTGTAGCCGGGTTGGCTACGATCTTCGTTGGGCCAGCTTAGCAGACGATTTTTGTGACTCGCCGAAGGTTACCAAGGAAGTTGTAAATCGGTCACAAGTTATCTCCCTTTACAGGGAACCGTATGATGATTTTCATCAATTTGTTAAATTATAAACACTTCCTTATAGATGAGATTATAGTTTTGTGTTATGGAACTTCAGAACGATCATACTTCTCAACTGTAATGATATCATTTGGCCAGAAAGCCTATAACTTTTTTAAACTAATATTTATGTGAATGAGTTTTGGCGCGATCTTCGAAATCCACTCAGTTGAAACATACAAAATACCTTCGTTTTCTATAAATCGATATAGTTGCCGTGGAATTTAGAATGTGCATTAAAATGTAAATGATTAAGCCTTCTTCTCGTGTACTGCTTTCCGTGTACACCTAAGTTATAGGCATGCGATGGTACGAAATGTCTGACGGCATTTCGGCGCCACAAAACTATCTCTTCTCCAAGCCATTGGAATTCGTCAGTGCCGATTTGAGCAAAATACGTTTTTACAATACCTACACATTTTTATATCGTGTCTTGCAGATGTTTGCATTTCTGTTATCAATCTGATTAGTATCGTGCATGTATAATTGTGTTGTAGTTGGTTTAAACGAAGTATTTCATTGTCGATCACAAGTGCCAAAAGCACCGCCAAGCGGTGCCGACACGGGAGCTATCCGCTGAGTTTTCTCTTGAATTTTTACATAAAAAATCTTTACTCTAGAAGCAGATTTTATAGATGATTTTTATATAGTTGGAAATTCAGGATGTTCAGTTACTTAATTGTTGCAATTATATTACATATTGCGACGTATTAATTGTTGTAATGTACAAAAATGATACATGAACTCGTTAAAAGCTCGTTCATTCAGTGACTCTTTTTGTTTACAGTTTTTAACTACATTAATTTTGTAGAAAATGGTTTAGCTTAAGAAAATGCTCGTCTCTTGTAGTTTTGTGTGATATATAATATGTCTATGTTAGTTCCCTGAGCCGAAAGTCAGAAGCCGCTAAAATTGGTCAAACAAACACAAGCTTGGCCCCTCAAGGCTCGTGAGTTGCTTCGCGGCGCTGGCTTTGCGGTTCGGCGGAACAGAATATAAGGAGTGAGCGAGTGCCAGACAAGGAGAGAACTCTCCTGGCCTGGAAGAATGAAAGAATAAAAGAAGAAAACCAGCGCACTGCCTTCCCGAGTCTACCTTGCCTGGCTGCAGCTCTCTTCTGCTAACACCTTCTACCTGTCTTCACCTTCTCTAACACCACCTTACCACCCCGTCACAACTGGCGCTGCGAGCAGGATTAGGAAGAAGACAACAGCTTGAGAAGAAGAAGAAAGAAAGAAAAAACAGCCTGGAAAGAATGATGGACTCAGGACCCAGCGATCGTCTCCTCCAGACTCTGCGCCCTCACAAGCTCCGGAGATTCTCTGGGGATGAGGGTGCAGAGGAGTTTATAAGGGAAGCCACCCTGATGCTACAGCTCCAGCCCATGACAGACTCCACAGCTGCTGGCTGGATCATCAGTGCACTGGAGGGCAGGGAACGACAGGAGGTCCTCTCCATGGAAGCAGGGGACGTCGACACCCCGACGAAAATTTTCTCCATATTGGAGCAACACTGGGGGGAGCAGCGTGACTCCTCCACTCTTGCTGGGGTCTTCTTTAGAAGGCAGCAGGGCCTAGCGGAGTCAGTGGGAGAGTATGCCACAGCTCTGCGCGTCCTCTGGACGAAGACGAACGCTGCCAGCAGCGCTGCCAGCAGCGACACCCTCTCACCTGTCATGCTGCGCAACACGTTTGTCAACGGTCTGCATCCTCCCTCACTCAGACGGGACCTGAAAAGATTCCTGAGAGAAAGACCAGACATAACCTTCGCCGACGTCGCCAAGGAGGCACAGCGCTGGATGAGAGAAGATGGAGTCCTGGACGCTGCAGTGGAGCGGACCACTACCACTGATTCCAGTACCCTTAACCGTCTCGAAGAGTGTATTACAGCCCTCACCGCGGAGACAGCCACCCTGAAGCAGCAACTACAGGAGCAACAACACGCCACCATCGCTGCCATGCAGGCGTCCTACCAGGTTGACCCACCACGTCAAGCTGGACCACTCTGGGCCTCGAACACCAACCAGAGCCTTCCCCACCAAGACAACCGCCAACCAGGGGTCCGACAATCACGACAGGGCCTCACCTGTTGGTGGTGCAGGCGCCAAGGCCACAGAGAGGCAGACTGTAGGGCGAAACAATAGTACAGGCGGCGGCAGATGACCCAGCAAGACACCCAGCAACGTCGAGAGCAGCAGGGAAACTTCTAACCAGGCAACGGGGGGGCCGGAAGAAAACCAAGCTTGCTGGACAGTGTCCCACGGTTGACATCAGCATCAATGGAAAACCCGTGTCTGCCCTTCTAGACACTGGCAGTGAAGTCACCACCGTCACTGAGACCTGGGCAGCTGAGCACCTGAGAGACCTGAGACGGGAAGACTGCCACATCAGACTACGTGCAGTGAATGGGGCAGAGGTCCCCTATTCCGGCGTCTACCTTGTCGACATCGTGGTCTTCAACACCCTCTGCCCCAGCGTTCCAGTTCTGGTGGTCAAGGAACCCCGGGATCCGTTCATGCAGGACCGCAAAAAGCAACTGCCGGTTCTCCTGGGGATGAATGTCCTTGGCCCCTGCTTCAGCAAGTCTCCACCAGATCTTCCCCCCTGCCTGAAGACCGTTGCCAAAGACAGCAGAAGGCAGCAAGTGTCCATAGCCCGCGTAGCCACTCGCCACTGTGTCCCGTCCCACTCCATAGCTACTATCAAAATATCCAGTAGCCAATCCAATACCCCATTCCACCTTGCCTCACCACTATCCAAACCCCTTCCCCATGGCCTGATGCTGATACCAACATTGGTCAGCAGAGAACCATCAGCACGTTTCGTCAGAGTCGCCAACATCTCCCCAGAGGATGTCTTCCTGCCAGGACGAACCCCCATCGCCATCCTTGAAGCCGTTGAAGCGGTAGAGGAAAAGCGTGGGCCTCAAGTCACCATGGGGATCAACGAGCTCATCATATGCGAGGGAAGGACCGAGCCAGTTAATCCACCAGCACAGATACCCTGCCCAGATTTTGATGGCACCACCAGCCAACGACGACAGCTTCAAGACCTACTGTCCAGAAGAGCCCAAGCCTTTATGGCAAATGATGATGACATGGGCTACACGGACGCTGTTTTCCATCGCCTGAAAACTGTGGGAGACACACCCATTGCTCAACCATACCGCTGGATCCCCCCTCAACAACTCCAGGAGGTTCAAGAGCACATCAAGGGTCTGCTGGCATGAGGTATCATCACTGAGAGCCACAGCCCCTATGCAGCTCCTGTGGTCATCGTCAAGAAGAAAGATGGCAACATCCGCCTCTGCGTTGACTATCGTCGCCTCAACTCCAAAACCATAGGAGATGCCTTCCCTCTGCCCAGGATCCAGGAATCCTTTGATGCCTTGTCCGGGTCTCAGTATTTCTCCACCCTTGACCTGGCCTCAGGATTCCATCAGATAGCAATGCATCCAGAGGACCAGCACAAGACTGCTTTCACTACCCCGTTTGGCCTCTTTGAGTACACCAGGATGCCCATGGGCCTGTCCACAGCTCCAGCCACATTCCAGAGACTGATGCAAACCACAATGTCCGACTTCTTGTTCCAGTTTCTACTAGTCTACCTGGACGACCTGCTGGTGTACTCAGAGACGTTTGAAGAACACCTTGAGAGCCTTGACCGCTTGCTGCAGAGAATCATTGACACTGGTCTGAAGCTGCGGGCTGACAAGTGCCAGTTCCTTCGACGGCAAGTAAAATACCTGGGACACAAAATCTCAGCAGAAGGCGTAAGCTGCGAAGAAGGCAAAGTTGAAGTCGTCAAGGGATGGCCGATTCCAAAGTCCACGACAGAGCTCCGCAGCTTCTTGGGATTTGCCAGCTACTACCGGCGGTTTATTAAGAACTTTGCAAGGATTGCAGGGCCCCTGCACGACTTGGTAACCAAAGCCAGCAGCACGCAAAAGAAAAAGACGGTTGACATCTCAAAGCTATGGGACCATCACCACCAAGCTGCCTTTGACACCTTGAAGACTGTCTTAACCACAGCACCAGTCCTGGGGTTCGCTGACTTCAGCAAGCCCTTCGTCCTAGAAACAGATGCCAGCCACGATGGACTTGGCGCCATCATTTCTCAAGATCAAGACGGGCAACGTCGGGTCCTGGCATACGCGAGCCGCCGCCTTCGTCCCACAGAAAAGAACAAAGCTAACTACTCCAGCATGAAACTAGAGTTCCTGGCGATGAAGTGGGCCATTTCTGAAAACCTATCTCCTCGGTGCCAAATTCACAGTCCTGACAGACAACAACCCCCTTGTCTACTTCCGCAGTGCTGCCCTTGGGGCACTGGAACAAAGATGGGCCGCACAGCTGGCACAGTTCAACTTCGAAGTACAGTACCGACCAGGGAAGACCAACCCAGCAGATGCTCTCTCCAGACTCCCTTCGTGTCCACCAACCACACCAGTCTCTACATCCCTTCCTCCACAGCTCGCGATGGCACAGGAGACCATCTGCCAAAGACAGGCCCTGGCTGAACCTGACCCCGTTGCCCCAAACGAAGTCCAACCCAAGGTCCAGTCTGACCCTACCTATCCTTCCAAGTCCCTTCCAGAAATTCATCTCTTCCAGAAGCAAGACTCTGTCATTGGCCCAGTCCTGGACCACTGGCCAGCCAAACCCCCTACTGGTAGAAACCGTAAGCTGAAGGCGCTGTGTGACCAGTACCCTCGCCTTTCCTGCAAAGAAGGTGTCCTATATCGCCGCATCCAAGACCCTCAGCAAGGACCCATAGAGCAGTTGGTTCTACCCAGCACCATGAGACCTGATGTCCTGGCATCACTCCACAACCAGATGGGCCACCAAGGTTTTGAACGCACCCTCAGTCTTTTGCAGTCCAGAGTCTACTGGCCAGGTATGCACCAGGACACCAAGAACTACATCAGCTCCTGCCAGAGGTGCATGATGGGGCGTCGGCCGACCCTCAACACCACTTCTGGCCACCTCCTTGCTTCCCGACCACTGGAGGTCCTGGCCATTGACTTCACCAAGCTGGATCCAGCCAGTGATGGCAGAGAGAACGTCCTCGTTATGACAGACGTTTTCACCAAATTTACACAAGCAGTACCAACCAGAAACCAAGAGGCAGTGACTGTCGCCAAGGTCCTGGTGCATGAATGGTTCCAGCGGTATGGGGTCCCAGAGAGAATCCACAGTGACCAGGGCAGGGACTTTGAGTCACGCCTGATCCAAGAATTGTGCTCCATCTACAGCATAAAGAAGTCCCACACCACACCCTACCATCCACAAGGGAACGGCCAGTGCGAGAGATTCAACCGCTCCATGCACGACCTCCTGCGCACGCTGCCCCCAGAGGAGAAGCCCAGGTGGCCTGTACACCTGCCAGAGCTCGTGCAGGCCTACAACAACACCCCTCATGCGTCAACAGGCTTCGCCCCGCATTTCCTGCTGTTCGGCCAGCAACCAAGGCTCCCCGTCGACAGCCTCCTTGGACACACCACCTCTGTAGCTGCTGGCACTGTAGACTGGGTCCACCAGCATCGCCTCCGCCTGCAAGAAGCCCACCAGAAGGCCTACAACCAGCTGAAACAAGCTGCAGTGAAGAGAGACAAGCTTTCAGATAAGAGGGCCTCTGACCACCCTCTGCAAGTGGGTGACCACGTCTACCTACGTAACCGGGGTGTGGGCTGCAGAAAGATCCAAGACTTCTGGAGACCTGACCTTCACCGTGTGACTTCAAGACCATTTGAGGGCCTGCATGTTTACTTAGTGCAGCCCCTGGCAGGGGGTCCTGAACGAGCAGTCAACTGGAAAGACCTGCTGCCAGCCAGTGCCCCCTTGGACCTGCAGGATGGTTGTCAGTCAGAGGCACCATCTCCAGCCACCTCTGACTCTGACTCAGACAGTGAAGACGAACTGATCTGTGGCCCACCGCGCAGACAGATGGCTCCTCTACTGGAGCCAGGGAGGGCTGACCACTACGGGCCAACTGCAGCCCCAAACCCAGCACAAGCTGTCACTCCACCCACGCCAGCGCCACGGCGATCTCTGCGTCTGGCGACGAAGCCAGTAACACGGTACACATCTGGTGTTCCTTACGTTGGTCAGTGACTTTGCTTAGTTGCCGTCTCACTAGAAATTTGAGGAGACATGATAGGTTAATGATGGACAATGTGTGGGATTATTCTTTTGTTTTTTTGTCATTGAGCAGTTTAAATTTTTCAAAGATTGACTTTTTTCCCAAGCAAAGCTGTTGAATGCTCACTTATTTTTGGTTGATAATTGTATCAAATTGTATTGATGAAACTGTTCACTGAACTGCAAATATGTTTTATTGGTGCTAATAAGTTGGTCAAAAAGAAGAGAGAGACAGAGAAAAAAAAATGACTCAAAGGAAACGTTTGTTAAAAAATGACAACTCCTTTCTAGTCTTCGTTGGGCCGCTTCAGGTACTTCACCTTGAGGAATTTTGTTTCAGGTTCTCTCTAGTCAATACGGATGTGAAGCTGATGAAAAGGAATTATGTGTTTATACAACTATTTTCCCAGTCAGTGTATAACATGCCGATATACATTTCAGACAATTAACATTGTTGGGACTTATTTTGTTATATTGGGAACACTGTTAATACAACAGCTCCCCTTATAACCTGTACTGGTTTTGGCTTTGGGGGTTTGCATTTTAAACAACGCCCCTCAAGAGCATTTGACTAGAGTCTACCCACTGGATTCCCGTGTGCATTTTAAACACATACTGAACTTTAAGGGCTACATTTAAAATGATGCCCCTTTAAGAATTCAGTGTGGGCAAACCGTTTTGCCCTGACGTGGGTTATACATTTTGTGAAAATCTGACTCTGAGGGTTCACGCTCAAGATAACGTTCCTCGAGGGTTACTGATTATTGTTTGAGATTTTAATGGATTTTGCATTTTTCCGATTTTTGGAACTCAGTGTCTTGGGATTTGCACTTAAGATAATGTTTTGTGTGTTCGTTGGTTTGAATGGATGTATTAGTGCATGATTTAGGCCCCCTTTTATGTAGTCATGAAAAGTGCCAGCGAGGACGCTGGTTGTAACAGAGTAGGGGGGGATGTAGCCGGGTTGGCTACGATCTTCGTTGGGCCAGCTTAGCAGACGATTTTTGTGACTCGCCGAAGGTTACCAAGGAAGTTGTAAATCGGTCACAAGTTATCTCCCTTTACAGGGAACCGTATGATGATTTTCATCAATTTGTTAAATTATAAACACTTCCTTATAGATGAGATTATAGTTTTGTGTTATGGAACTTCAGAACGATCATACTTCTCAACTGTAATGATATCATTTGGCCAGAAAGCCTATAACTTTTTTAAACTAATATTTATGTGAATGAGTTTTGGCGCGATCTTCGAAATCCACTCAGTTGAAACATACAAAATACCTTCGTTTTCTATAAATCGATATAGTTGCCGTGGAATTTAGAATGTGCATTAAAATGTAAATGATTAAGCCTTCTTCTCGTGTACTGCTTTCCGTGTACACCTAAGTTATAGGCATGCGATGGTACGAAATGTCTGACGGCATTTCGGCGCCACAAAACTATCTCTTCTTCAAGCCATTGGAATTCGTCAGTGCCGATTTGAGCAAAATACGTTTTTACAATACCTACACATTTTTATATCGTGTCTTGCAGATGTTTGCATTTCTGTTATCAATCTGATTAGTATCGTGCATGTATAATTGTGTTGTAGTTGGTTTAAACGAAGTATTTCATTGTCGATCACAAGTGCCAAAAGCACCGCCAAGCGGTGCCGACACGGGAGCTATCCGCTGAGTTTTCTCTTGAATTTTTACATAAAAAATCTTTACTCTAGAAGCAGATTTTATAGATGATTTTTATATAGTTGGAAATTCAGGATGTTCAGTTACTTAATTGTTGCAATTATATTACATATTGCGACGTATTAATTGTTGTAATGTACAAAAATGATACATGAACTCGTTAAAAGCTCGTTCATTCAGTGACTCTTTTTGTTTACAGTTTTTAACTACATTAATTTTGTAGAAAATGGTTTAGCTTAAGAAAATGCTCGTCTCTTGTAGTTTTGTGTGATATATAATATGTCTATGTTAGTTCCCTGAGCCGAAAGTCAGAAGCCGCTAAAATTGGTCAAACAAACACAAGCTTGGCCCCTCAAGGCTCGTGGAGGGCCGGTTTCGTGAGTTGCTTCGCGGCGCTGGCTTTGCGGTTTGGCGGAACAGAATATGGTGTGTGTCCATCGAGATCGCTGATGACCATCGTTGTCATCCAGCTGGGGGAGGGTGGTGGTGGGGTGGGGGGGAGGATGCTCATGAATCTATCTGTGAATGCGCAGATGGCTGAATAGTCCAATCTGCGCACGAAATGTTTGCTGACAGTTGGGGCAGACAAAGACAGGCATACCATTGTCAGGGAGCTTGTTTGCCCGTGACTTTCTGGCCTGCCTCTTCTGAACAGCTGCAGCAGTCCTGTTGGCCTCGCACAACTTGGCGCCTTTGTGCACAGCAGCACGCCATTTGTCACGGTACACTGCAGATTCCTCCCAGGAGTCAGGGTTGATATCAAACGCTTTCAGAGAGACTTTCAGAGTATCTCTGAAGCGCTTCTTCTGACCTCCGTGTGATCTCTTCCCTTGTTGCAGCTCGCCATAGAAAAGCCTTTTGGGCAGCCGATGGTCCGGCATGCGCGCCACGTGTCCAGCCCAGCGAAGCTGGGACTGCATCAGGATGGTGAAGATGCTGGGAAGGGTGGCTTTTGCGAGCACCTCTGTGTCTGGGGTCTTGTCTTGCCACTTGATGTTCAGTAGATTCCTGAGGCATGTTGTGTGGAAGTGGTTCAGCTTCTTGGCATGTCGTTGGTACACTGTCCAAGTTTCGCAGGCGTACAGTAGTGTGGGGAGAACTACTGCTCTGTAGACCTTTAGCTTGGTCTGAAGACTAATGCCTCTTCTGTTCCAGACATTTGCACTGAGTCTACCAAAAGTTGCGCTTGCTCTTGCAATCCTGACGTTCACTTCATCGTCGATGGTCGCATTTCGTGACAGTGTGCTGCCAAGGTATGTGAACCGCTCCACCGCACTGAGTCTCTGACCGTTGACTGTGATGTTGGGCTCAACGTAGGGTTTCCCTGGGGCTGGCTGATGGAGAACTTCAGTTTTCCTCGTGCTGATGGTAAGGCCGAAGTTCCTGCTGGCAGTGGCAAACTTGTAAACGCTGAGTTGCATGTCAGTTTCAGATCCAGCATTGAGGGCACAATCATCAGCAAACAAAAAGTCTCTGATGATGTCTGTCATGACCTTCGTTTTTGCTTGAAGCCTTCTGAGGTTAAACAACTTACCATCTGTTCGGTACTTTAGGCCGATTCCAACATCGCCATCTCTGAAGGCATCAGTAAGCATTGCAGAGAACATGAGGCTGAACAGCGTTGGAGCCAGGATGCAGCCTTGCTTGACACCATTTGTGACAGCTAAAGGAGCAGATGTTTCGCCTTTGTCCTGGACTCGAGCCTGCATGCCTTCATGGAATTGGCTGACCAAGGAAATAAATTTCCGAGGGCATCCGTACTTGGCCATGATCTTCCACAGTCCCTCTCCACTCACGGTGTCGAAGGCCTTAGTGAGGTCGACATAGGTGGAGAACAGATCAGCATTTTGCTCCTGACATTTCTCTTGCAGCTGCCTTGCAGCAAACACCATGTCGGTGGTTCCGCACTCTTTCCGGAATCCACATTGGCTCTCAGGCAAATGACCTTGGTCAAGGTGTGCTGTGAGGCGGTTTAGTAGGATCCTGGCAAGTATCTTGCCTGCGATGGAGAGCAAGGAAATGCCCCGATGGTTATCACAGGCTTGCCGGTTCCCCTTTCGCTTGTACAAGTGAATGATAGATGCATCTTTGAAATCCTGGGGGATCGTCTCTTCTTTCCACATGAGTGAGTACAGCTGATGGAGCTTCTCAGTCAGCACAGTGCCTCCATCCTTGTAGACCTCTGCTGGTATGGAGTCTGAGCCAGGTGCTTTGCCACTGGATAGCAGACGGATTGCTTTCTGGGTCTCAAGAGGTGCTGGCGGAGCATCCAGTGCTTTGTTGATGGGGACTTGTGGGAGACGGTCTATGGCTTCATCATTTATGGAGGAAGGGCGATTTAAGACACTGTTGAAGTGCTCAGCCCAGCGTTCGAGAATTTTCTCCTTCTCGGTGATCAAGGTATTCCCATCTGCACTGAGGAGGGGGGATGATCCTGAGAATGTGGGGCCGTAGACTTCTTTTAAGGCATCATAGAACCTCTTCATATCGTGCCTGTCAGCATATCCCTGGATCTCATCAGCTTTGTCACTCAGCCACTTATCCTGCATCTGGCGTAACTTCTGCTGAACAGTCCTGCGGATGGCATCGTACACATCCTTTTTTGATGTGGACTTTGGGTTGCTCAGGTAGGCTTGATGCAGACGGCGTTTCTCATCCAGAAGCTGCTTGATTTCATCACAGTTTTCATCAAACCAGTCTTTGTGCTTTCTGGACATGGGTCCCAGGGTCTCTGAAGCTGTACTATAGATCAGCTCACGCAGGGTCCTCCAGTCAGACTCCACATTCTGGTTGTCCAGAGAGGCGGATTCCAGACGATCTTCCAGCAGCTCCACAAAGGACTGTTTGATGGTGATGTTTTTCAGCTTAGCGATGTTGAGCCGTTTTGGAGCCTTCTGGCCTTGGGGGCGTCTCTTGGGCTGGATTCGAATATTCAGCTTCGAGACTACAAGGCGATGGTCTGTCCAACACTCGGCGCCGCACATGGTCTTTGTTACACGTACATCTTGCCTATCCCTTTTCCTGACGATGACATAATCGATGAGATGCCAATGCTTTGAGCGAGGGTGCATCCATGACGTCCTGTTACGGGTAGGGAGGCAGAAAACTGTGTTGGTTATCAGCAGTTCGTGCTCTGCACTGGTCTGAAGCAAAAGCAATCCATTTGGGTTGCAGTGGCCAACACCGTGCTTTCCAATCACTCCATCCCAGGAGATGTAATCAGAGCCAACTCTAGCATTGAAGTCCCCAAGAATGATGAGCTTGTCTGCTTTAGGGATAGCAGCAATGACAGAGTGAAGGTCCTCGTAGAACTTCGCCTTCACTTCATCCGGGTTGGTCATGGTTGGGGCGTAGGCACTGACAATGGTGAGGTGCTTCTGGCCAGATGCCAGTGGGAGTTTCATGGTCATAAGCCTATCGTTGACTCCCTTTGGGATTCCAGCTAGCTTGCTGACAAGTGCTGTTTTTACTGCAAAACCAACGCCAGCCTCACGTCGCTCTTCGCTTCCTCATCCACTCCAGAAGAAGGTGTAACCAGATCCCCGTTCACAGAGCTCGCCTTCACCTGCAAGCCGAGTCTCACTCAAGGCTGCGATGTCAATGTTGTATCTGGCGAGTTCGGATGCAACTAGTGCCGTTCTCCTTTGGGGTCTGTCCGCGTTATCTCTGTCCAGGAGAGTCCTTATGTTCCAAGCACCAATGGTGAGAGGAACGATCCTTGTTTTTTTCTTTTCTTTCTTGTTGTTTCGACCGCTGATGTAGGGTCTCCGCCAGCCGCGGTATGCTGGCCAGGGTGACATGGAGCAGGCAATTTTTAGGGCACCTTTTCTAGCCCCTTCCTCATGCCAGGGAGGTGAGCAGTGCATTCCTAAAGAGGGCTGCTCAGACGCTCAGACGGCTGCCGAGCTCCATCGCTGCTCCTGTCGACGAAGAACGACCCTATGGCCTGAGCCGCCTGCGTGCAGGTCTGCGACTGCGACTGCCAGTGTACCCACACCTGTCGTTTCGTCGCTCGCCTGTCGCCACAGGACTTGGGGGTGATGAAATGATGAAGGATGAAAGGTCATTTTGGATGACTGATGACTTGCGCGATGAGTTTGTTTAAAGTGAAGAGGAGTTGCGCAATGTCAACCTCACTCTCTCGTCCGGGTCCACCAATTTCCAGTGGCAAGACTAAGTCAAGACGACTGGAGGATGAGCACGGATGCAGTGGATGACCAAGATATCCTTTCGGTGTCTCATCTTGCTCTCTGCACTCCACAGTGCGTTGCTGTAACCGCCTTCCTCTCCGTTGAACCGACAGGTTTCTTCTGCAGATTCTGCCGGATCCAGACTTCGCATGCATGGGTAGACACACCCCGGGGGCCAACTGCGTGTGGCATGCACACAGCACAGTGGAGCTAGTTGGCCGTCGGTGGCTCTCCTGAGCCAACGCCCTTTTATGGATCTCCATAAGGGTGTCTAGCCACCTGCCTCACCAGTCCTGGAAGGGAGCGGTGGGAGTGCCGGTTTAGTCGCCAGCAACCCGACCCTGAACAGGTTGTACTGGATTACAGGTTACCAGTAGCAGATCTAATGACCTGACCTGACAATTGGAACAGAATATAAGGAGTGAGCGAGTGCCAGACAAGGAGAGAACTCTCCTGGCCTGGAAGAATGAAAGAAGAAAAGAAGAAAACCAGCGCACTGCCTTCCCGAGTCTACCTTGCCTGGCTGCAGCTCTGCTAACACCTTCTACCTGTCTTCACCTTCTCTAACACCACGTTACCACCCCGTCACACCATGAACTGAGAAAATTTGTTTGAAACGGAGTATTACAGGGCTACTTCCAATGGAATTGACATGCTTGATCTCTGTCCATCTTGAATAGTAGTCTATGACGACTAGATATTTTTTGCTCTTGTATCTGCAGAAATCGGCACCCAGTTTTGACCATGGTCGTTGAGGAAGTTCCATCGGTCGGAGAAGTTCCTGTCTCTGAGTTGATCTGTTCTCTTGACAGGTTTGACAGTTCTCAACAAGGCGTTTCAGCTCACCTCAGATACCCGGCCAAAACACTGTCAGTTTGGCAACTTCAAGGCACTTTTGGAAACCCTGGTAACTTTCATGAAGCTTGTGAAGCATTTGTTTACGTTGACTAGATGGAAAAACAGTACAGTTTTGAAATGTCACCAGTCCACTGGGCACAGAAATATCAGATTTCAGTTTCTGGTAAGGTCGTAGTGAAGGTGGGACATGTGCTGGCCATCCTTCTTTGGTGTACTTGATCACCTGTTGAAGGTCACTGTCTTCATCTGTAGCTTTCTGCAGAGTTTGCTGTCAGCGGTCACTGACAGGCCATCGATGATGATTGAATCATGTCAACATACGCCTCCACTTCATCTGCTGATTCCACATCATTCTGCTCATTTGCCAGAGGGCTGCGACTGAGGCAGCCAACAATGACTGGGTTCTTTCCTGGAACATGTTGTGCCACAGCATTGAAGCGGGCCATCCTCATCAGCAAACGTTGACATCGAGGAGGTGCACGGTCCAGGTCCTTGGTTGTGAGCAGTGGAACAAACGGTTTATGGTCAGTCAATAGCTCAAAAGTGCTCAATCCCACAAGGTATTTGTCAAATTTTTTACAGGCCCAGACACTTGCTAACAGTTCCTTTTCAATTTGACTGTATCTTTGTTCTGATGACGTCAGTGTACGCGAAGCAAGGCTATGATTTGGAGCTCATCGTTCTTGTCATGCTGCAGAAGAACTGCTCCTGAACCATAGTTACTTGAATCGGCGCTAACAACAGTAAGTCGTTCAGTACTGTAGAATGACAGTGATGAAAGATTGCTGATGATTGCCTTCAGGCTTTCAAGAGCCTTTTGCTGTGGACTATCTCAATGCCACTGGGCGTTTTTCTTTAGCAGGTCGGTCATGGGCTTTATTGCTATTGAGAGATCTTTGGTGAATCTGCCCTCGTAATTGATCATGCCAAGAATGTGTTTGAGTTCTGTCACGTTCTTTGGCGCCTCCAGCTTGGAGATGACAGCCACCTTCTCAGGGTCTGATTTGATGCACTCGGCATTAATGATATGTCCAAAAAACGACACTTTGGATTTGTTGAAATGACATTTGTCATGATTCAGCCTCAGTCCTGAATTTTTAATACGATGTAGCACTTGGGACAGTCTTTCATCATGCTCCTTCTGAGTCCATCCATGGATGAGAACATCATCCATTATGACTTCACATCCAGGAAGACCACTCAGTGTTTCTGACATCTTTCTTTGGAAGTCTTCTGGACCCACATTGATTCCCATGGGTACTTGCAGGAAACAGTATCGCCCAAAGTTTGTGATGAATGTTGTCAAAGGAGCACTGTCGGGGTAAAGGAGAACTTGAAAGAAACCACTGGAAACATCCAAGAGTTGAAAAAACTCTGAGCCAGCAAGCTTTGGCGAAATGTCTTCCAGGTTGGGTAGCATGAGGTACGGTCTCTTGATATTTTTTAGTTTCTTGAAGTTGACACAAATACGAATCTTGCCGTTTTTCTTTCTTACTGGAACAATTGGTGCACAGTAATCAGTGGGAGCAGTCACTTTCTTGATGACGCCTTCTCTTTCCACCTTGTTAAGTTCCTCTTTCAGCTTTGTCTGAAGTGGAAACGGGATACGTCTGGCTGTTGTAACACAATGAGGTTTTGTATTTTCTTTCAGTTCCAGTTTCACTGGCTCAGTTTTAAGAAGACCCGTTGATCCAAAAATGTTGTCATCAGTCTCCACTTCTTCCAGGTGTTTCACGATTCCCATAGCTTCAGATACTGATCTAGCCAACAAATTGGCTCCTGCTGATGTCGGGACTACAACAATGCGAAAACGGTAGGTCACTGGTGCTCTGTTGCATCCTCGTTTGGTCACGTTGGCCATAAATTCTCCAACAATGTCAACTTTCCCGCCTGAGGAATTTAGATATGGTATCTTGGGTGGAGAAAGTTGTGGTCGTTTTGGTAGCTTCTTGGAGTCACTCTCTTTCAACACAGTTACGTCCGCACCTGTGTCAACTTTGAAGTTCACTAACTTGCTATACAAATCAAGATCGACTGTCCACGCATTCCTCTCTTCTTTCACGTCCACTGTAACAGCATCCAGACGGAAGTCTTCATCGGACAGCTCTTCTTCAACAAGATTTAATGTTGATGCTCGTTTCTTGCACTTACGGCCATAATGATTACGACCGCCACACAATCTGCAACGCTGGCCTTGGGCAGGACAGTTCTCGTCTCCATGTACGTAGCCACACTTGCCACAGTTTGTTTTCTTTCGATGAACTGGTGGACTCCTGTCAACAACTCGACGGACTATTCGTGTATGACCGGTTATTCTGTTTCCACAGAAACCATGACCACTCACTCTGCCACGACCTGTGTTATGACGAGAGCCTGAGTCATGATTATGATGACATGTCTCTTTGATGTCCAGTTGCTGAAACTGCTTAGTCTGTTCTTTCATTTGCTCTTTTATTTGTTACTGTTGACGTGATAGCTTTTTCCAGAGTCAAATCACCATGTAGCTGCAACTTTTCTTTCAGCTGACGATGCCGAAGTCCAATGACAAGTCTGTCTCTGACCTGTTCTTCTGGATCAGCATAGTAACAGTATTTCACCAGAATGTTCAACGCCCAAACAAACTCTTCAATGGATTCCCCTTCATGCTGGGCTCTGGAGTTAAACATAGCACGATCATGGATTATACTGCGTTTGGGTAAAAAGTAATCATCAAATTTCTACATTAGAACATCAATATCGTCGTCTGATTCTACTGGTTCACCATCTTCTTTGACGCCCCAGTTGAATGTCTTCATAATTAAAATTTTGCACTGCTTGTTTGGTCCCCATGGCATACAACAAAGCGTCTCTCTGCACATCTCTGTCTTCTTTGTGAAGTTTGCTAGCTCTCCAAAACCTTGAAAATTCATCCCTCCAATCATCCTAATCGGCTGCTCTGGAGCTAAACCGTGGTGGTGGTGGATCGAATCTTGTAGCTGCAACCATTTCGTCAACAAACTGACGTCACTTTTTGTTTTAGATCTTGACCAGATCTTCAGTCCACAAAAAGTCGATCAATCGAGCTATAACCACTGGGATCCCATTTCTGACACCATTTCAGATGGCTCCGTATGTGCGTGGTAGGTCTGTGATTGTGGTGGAGGTTCTTATACGTACAATAAAACACAGAGAGGCAGTTGCCAGGTTGCCAGCTTTAATTCATCTCTGCTGGTTGATAGTTCTACTAGACAACCACAAGGGATGTAAGTAATGAAGAGTCAAAGAGTTAAAGACTTTTAGATCTGCTAGCATCCAAACACCCTATCTGTTGAGTGTGGTGTTGTAGCAGTGTGGTTTACTTGTGCCATTTGGGTCTTTTGATCTTTTTGTATGCTTTTTGGCTGTTTGATATGTCTGTTTTGAGAGTGTCTCTGACTGTGGTAGGCACTGATGTGCAGCGGGCTTCAAGGTTTGCACATCTTCGCCCACTTTCCTTCCTAAGGGTGAGCCAGCCTGCCTCCTGTTAAACTAGGTCTTTGGCAGTCCATTTGGGTAGCTCTAGTGCGTGTCTTAATGCCGTTGTTTATGCGCCTTCCAGTTTGTTCCATAGGCTGTCTGGGGCCATGAGGAAGGCTTCATGGTCGGCCATACAGGAGCTTTGAGCAGATCAGGGATCCGGTGAGGTGTACCAAGCTCTCTGGTGTTACCCATGTTTCTTTGGTCAGCAGTTTGATGAGACTGATTGAGCGCATGGATTTGGTTATTTTTGTGATGTGTGTCTGCCATGTTAAGTTTTGGTTGATTGTCACCCCCAGAAATTTGGCCTCTTTGCTGGGGTATATGACTGTATTGTCTAGTCTGATTTGATTATTGTGGTCACCACTGTCACTATTTATGCATGTCACACGAACTGCAATGATTGCATTCACTGGCTGTGAGCAGATCGCGTCTGTTGAGCCAGATATTTGAATAATCTGTGTTTGTTGGTTGTCAGGTGTTTAGTGTTAGATTTCTAAAATGATTCCTGAACTGATTTACGTCAGATTGGTGGCAAAACAAAGATCTCAACGCCTACTTTCTAATGAGTATAAAATGAAGAGTTGATTATTTCAGATGAATTTATAATCTTAATTTAAGTCACCTAAAAAGGGTCAGTATTAACATTGAAGATTGTCTCTGAAAATTACAAACTGCGGTAAATCAGTTTAACGTAGGCAAACACAAATCACATAGATTTATAGATGGAATTGTGACAATTCTGCCAGTATATAATAATTGCAGTTTACTGATCCGACGAAAGAGATATTTGATTAAAATATGGTGTGTCAGAAACACAGTTTTCAACTCAGCCAAAGCCATCGACCGATGCTAGTTGTGCAGTGAATGTCGTTCAGTGTCCACAATAAAAATCAGCTTTGTATCTTCTAAATGCCTGATATATTCTCATCCAAACACTACAATTAGTGTGATGTGGTTTTAGTTTCCAACAGCAGTCACATATAAAATTGTAAACTGTAGCATTATGTGTGACGAGAAGACAAAATGATTCAAGCTAAGTTAGCTTCAGTTGAAATCCTCACACTGGCGAACAATTAAACTAAAATCAACTATGCTTCTAACTGATTAAAGTGTGTGTAAGCACAACAAATATGATATTGCAGTGAACGATAGAGAGACTTGATTTAATAAATGTTAAGGAGCAGTTGTTTAAAAGGTGCTTTGCATTTTCAATTCGAATGGTGTCACGCATTCTGCGCGAGCCGTTGGGGAGAGTTCAACGAGCTGGTTAGTTGCGGAAAAGGCATCTGCTTCACAGCTTGTGCGTAAAACAGTATCTGAAGCCAGCTGAGCGCTTGGCTACACGGAGACGTGGTAGAGTTCCTTCTGGTGCTGGAAGTGTATTTCGCAAGGGGTATGCTGGTTGAAGAATTGCTTGATGGTACTTCTTTTTGCGGAACCTAGCCTGCTGTTCAGCTATGATGATATCTGCTTGCTGCTGTATCCTGTTTAGAATTATTCTGAGCATTACTTTGCTAGCAGTGGCTGATCAAATTGATGGTGTGGTAGTTCTGGCAGTGTTAGAGATTTCCTTTCTTGGGGAGGGTGATGATAAGTGATCGGGCTTATGGCGTTGGTTATTCGCCTGTATGCCAGATTTTTGTTGCAGATGGCAGTTAGAATGTCAATCACTGCCTCTCTGCCATGTTTCATAAGTTTTGCAGGGATGTTGTCGATGCCCGCAGCCTTGTCACATTTAGCGACTTCACTGCTGTTACAACCTCCTCCCGTAGTAATGGGAAGTCATCATCATTTGATGAATCTTTCACTGCCATTACCAATGGGTCTCCTTTGCTCTGTTGCAAAGGTCAGAGCAGTATTTAGTCAATTTTTTTATGTCTTGTTCGTGCGTAAGAGAGTCAGCATTTTTGTCCTGGATGGTGCTGAATTTACTTTGTTTCTGTTTGGTCAGGTCTTTCAGGTCTTCTATAATCTTGAAGATTTTTTGTGTCGTTGCTATCAAAGATTTTTCTAAATGTTTTCATACTGCTGTTCTGTCCAATTTTCATTAGCAGTTTTCATTTCTTGTTTATAGCACTGTATTTCTCTTTTACGTTTTCAGTTTTCTTTTTTGTTTTTACGTCCCTTCTAATGTCGCACATATCTAGGATACTGCATGTACCCCTTGAACCTCGTTGCTGTTTCTGTCATCACTTACTTGAAATTGTGAGGGATTTAATATTTTCTTTAAGCAAAAGTAGTGGGGCGAATGTTTCTCATATGATTGCTTAGAACTGTTCAGTGATCTTTCAGGTTTTCCAGGTTGAATTTGAGGCATCTGTTTTTCCTTCTTTTGTTGTTCCTCAACTGTACATGAAAGTTCATCATGACAAGGTCGTGGTCACTGCCAAGGTCATTTCCTGGGAATGTTCTTTTTTTTTCTTTTCTTTTTTTTTTGTCTGGTACAAGAATATATTACATAGTCTATGTGGCTGTGAACTGATATTTTTAAACATAGTCTATTCCAGTCTTAGCTAATACATTTTTTTATGAATTGTAGCCACTTAATATTTTTGTTTGTTTCACGATACATACATATGTAAGTTGCTTATATAAGGGATTTTTTTTAGGAAGCTTTAATGTGTGTATCCAATAGACAATAACGTCACACATTATTTTTAAGTTAATAAGGAATCTTCCTAATTCTTCTAAAACTGGGATAACCATTACAAGTAATTGTTTACAAAACTTGACATGAAGTTTTTCATATGGAAACTCATCTAAAAGACAATAACTGAAATTAAACGACGCATCTCCAGCAACATCATATAATTATGGAAACCACACTTCTGCCCCATATGTTGAAGCATCATATAAATGACAAATGATATCTATATCTATATTTGTATTGTGAAATGTACTGAGTAGTACATGCAGAGCCTTATTTGCTTGAATTAGATGACCCTGTGCTCGACTTAAGTTGCCGTTTCTGTGAAATACAACCCTAGATAATCTTCGGTTGTTTCCATTATGTCCGTATACTTTGGGGATAGTTTATTAGAAAAAAAGGGGGAAAAAAGATAGATAGATAGATTACTCGTCTTTTCTCTATTTAATCGCAATCCCCATTAATTGCAATATAAGTGTAAAATGTTAAGTTTTTGTTGTAAGCCATTTCTAGATAACAATAGAATGACTAATCACCTGCATTTAAAAGGCAAGGGATTCTAGTCGGCAAAATACTGTCAGTCGTGAGGAGTTTATATCTGTGGTGATATCATTTATGCAAATAGGGCTGAGTGTATTTCCCTGATGTATCCTCTTTGGAATAATAGATTCTCTGCTAAAACAATATTGTCATTTTACATAAATGTTAGCGTTTGTGTACATACTTTTAATGAAATTAAAACATTTAGCTTCAGTAGCATTGCATCATGCTAAACACTGTCGATCCCTTTTTGAAAATGTACAAAGTAGCCATGTGGTCGACTTTTTTTTTATCAATCTTTTTTTTATTATTTTTTATTTATCTTTAAAATTTAAAAAAAATCTAATCTACTAACTTTAAAAAAAACAACTGAACAGAGTTTCTCTAGGGCTGTTTTTTTTCTCCCCCAAATCCTGCTTGTTCTTTGAATGAAATGTAGTTAGTCTCCAGATATTCATTTATTCTTGTATTTATGATCGTGCAGAATCCCCCGATGATTATTTGGATCCATTGGGTTGCCGTTTTTATACAAAAGGATACTGACACCAGGTGTCCATTTGTCTGGATACACACCTGTTGTAAATATAGGTATACATTGTGTTGCTTTTGTATAATAGGTAACATAACCGGAAGATTCAAGTTACTTTGATCATTTCATTTGTAATTACGACCCTCCCCGGCGGTGTGTGTGTGTGTGTGTGTGTGTGTGTGTGTGTGTGTGTGTGTGTGAGAGAGAGAGAGAGAGAGTGAGTGCGTGTATGTTCCTGTGTATGTGTGAGTGATGTGACGGTGTGTATGCGAGAGAAATACAGCACACGAGTACGCGCGAGCACTGACGTGTTGTGTCGGTATCAGTAACCGGCCAAAGGAACAGACAAAAGTACAATAAAACAAGGGCTTGCAAACATTTTTTTTCAATAAAGTTTTGCGATTTTGCTTTCCTATGGTCGGAAACAAATGCTTCTATTACTGAAAAAAAACCCACCCAAAACAAAACAAAAACAAAAACACAACAAGCACTCAGTTAAGCCGGCTCTGGGTATCATTTTATTTATAGCTATTTCCAGCAGCTGAATAATTTTTCATTCTGTTCATAATACTATTGTCCAGTGCAAGTTAAAACAATGTTGTGACAAATATTGCAATGATTCCTGTCTATGGTGGTGAGTATGTAGACTTTCAGTTTCACGCACAAACACACACACATACATACAAACGCACGCGCGCGCGCACACACACACATACATATCGGGTAGTTTAATATTGTGGCTGTGAAGACCAGTCAAATACTGTACGTCTTCCTTTGTTCTTATTTGTCTTCCCTTTTCCCTACGAACAGCTTCATTATAAGACCCTTGTTCTCCTTCTCCAAGGCATTCACGGCACGCTGTAATTCTCGTAGCTTTGCATCCTGCACTCTCGTCATCAAGTCTAGGTCCTAAACAGAAAGGACGGAAGGGAATGAAGAGGAAAAAGAGGGAAGAAAAGAGGGCAGATAGAAGAATTACTGACTGACTGACAGACTGGGTGACAGACAAACTGACTGACTGGTTGACTGACGGACTGATTGACAGACTGAGTGAAAGACAAAAAAACTGACGTATTGACTCATTGACAGACCTACATACATACAGACTGTTTGACGTACTGACTGACTAACCATTTATCAACACATCCACTAAATGCGCGTGATTATGTAATAAATAAATAATTAAATGGAAAGACTAAAGGAAAAGAAAAGGACTGACACTCATTTAGAATAAAAGAAGAACGAACAGATAAAAGTGAAACAAAGAACTCAGTCAGAAAGAAACGAATGCACAAACAAGTCCACGAGCTGGGTGAAGACGACTTGTGGAGCAGTCCAGCGACACAAAACGCATACCCTATATCGTCGCCGCAAGAGACACGTGCCCTTCGGAGAGACAGATCCCAGTCCCAACCTCTCTGAGTGCCACATTGACTACCCTCGATCCCTTTCCACTAAAAGTGTGTGTGTGTATGTGTGTGTGCGTGCGCGGGAGCTAGTCTTTCGGGTGCGACCATAAAGTCTGCGTGATGCATACATATTTGGATATCTGTGTAGTCCTCAAAGTCTTTATAATTTTCCACACACACACATACACACACACACACACACCCACACTTATCAATGTAAATGATTAGAATCATGCAAAGGGTGCATGCATACACTTGCGGCAATAACTAAAACGTTGTCCCTGCCACAGTTACACGAAAAAAATACTCTTCGATAGGTTTACGAAAGTCTACACAAAGAAAAACACGTACAGAAGAAGGAGAAGAAGAAAAAAGTAACCACATTTTGGCACAGTATTCTACACAGAAAAGTATTTTGTGACACGAAATTGGTGTAATACAATTGCAATACAACACATCAAAGTATAAAGAAATTCGATGCATTTTCCAAATGTAGGCATAGAAGTGTAGGTTACCAAACACACACACACACACACACATGGTTAAAAAAGCAAAACAAAAAAACCCACACACAACAGAACTAATAATATCATACTCTCTCTGTGCACACAGACAAACGCACGCTTGCGCGCGCGCGCACACACACATACATAAACATATAAAAAGTATATATGCACACAAATACACGCGCGCGCGCACACACACACACACACACAAACACACACACGCGCGCGCACGCACGCAGATTTCACGTTTGAAACAATCTTCTTCTTTTTTCTTGCGTATCCTATATCACCCAGCACTTTCAACTCACAAACCTGCATCGTCTGTGTCAACATTAACACATCCTGCTTCTCGTTCTCTTCCTTGATGGCCTCCTTGGTGGCTGAGCGGCGATAGTCCAGCCATATGGTGACTGCTGCCACAGCAAAGATGATGAATTCTCCCAGCATTTCTGCTCCCAATTCAATGGCCATCTCGTCATCCAGTTTGTCCACCTTCTTTGCCTTTCCCAGCCCCAAGAGGCGCAGGCGAAAGTTGACCTCCAGCCAGTGGTATACTGAGAGAGAGAGAGAGAGAGAGAGAGGGATAAGTAAAGAAGAGGGGGCGGAAGAAAAGGAAGAGGAGGGAAAGGTGGAGGAGGAGATTGAGATTTGTTGGTTATGCATAGGTTGCGCATGAGAAACTCCACTGCATTCCAGATTCTTATTAACAACAATAACGTGTTCAAACTTCAATCGGGCGAAAGGTCATAAGAAAGAGGCATAGACTGATAAACACATTAAAAGAATTGTCATAACACAATAATTTGCAATTTCAGCACCCGTGACAATTTCCGGAAACAGTTTCAACAAAATGATTCGTTAAGTCAATCAATCGCCAAAGGGACCCAGTATTTAGGACACTAACATTGAAACTTCTCTACATCTGATGGATCACCGGATTTGTATCTGCTGTGCCAACAGGTCAATCGAAAGAAATGTCTAGATCTTAAATCTAAGTGAAATACAAACAATACATTCAGTACAACACAATGCGAATCAGAGAATGCAAGTCAAAGAAATCAAACACTTACATTGTGCAGGAGGCATACAAATGTACTTTCCAATGAAAGGGCTTGCTTTTGCATTTCGTTTAATCTGATTAGCGAGGGGTCTGCTTATTTGTTTCACAGCAAGATAGCCAAGTTTAACTATCGGAAAGGCTCCTGCCACCATTGTTGTTGGCACATCCTTTGCACAAGAATCATTTCCCTTGCGTTCCGTCCTTGACATTAAGCCTGGACCCTTTCGGTAATCAAAAGATCGACCAAACCGTCCAATATGCTACACACACACACACACACAGGGAAAGTAATAGATCAAGGGTCCGCGCGGATCTTTTTAAGTAGGGATATTGGCAAACCCTGCAAGTGGGAGTAAAAGCAACCATTGTGGCACACGGGCTCACACATACCCTCCTCTACAATATTAGAATGGGAAAACCAATACTGGCCATCCGTATCTGACATGTTTTAGCAATTTCAAGATGTAAGACCAAGTTTTATCACAGACAGCGACAAATTTTAATGTAAAGCACATTTCATTTTTAATCTTCATATGTTTTTCAAGAAACTGTTGTTTCCTGTGGGTATCGAAAGTGATTGCAGAATATCAAATAGCAACAAATCTCAACTTTTTGTCATAATTTATCATACATAAGCATTTCTTAACAGTGTTTTATTCATGTAAAAGGAAAACAATTGCTTCTATGTTTCATTTTGTATCTAATCTAAAATGTGAACCGGTTTCTACACACACACACATCACACACACAGATATATATGTATATATATATATATTTTTTTTTTCTCTCCAAATAATATGTCCTCGCTTAAGTAAACCTCGCTCAATTAAGCTGTCTCATGGGGTAACTCGACACGATTCTTTAGCCCAGTTCAGCTGCTTTCTTTATCTCAATACAATTCATCGAATAACTCGACTGATTGTAATCAAGTGGACTGCATACTTCGAGCAATTGTTTTTGCCCCCTCCCCTCCTTACCAACCCCCCACATCATCCCATATGACGAGGCAATAACGTGTAAAACGTTCCGTTCTGAGCTGTCCGGTTCTGCCCGGAAAAGAGAGAAAGAGCTAAACGCTGGCTCTTGAATCTAAAATCATAACTGAAGTCCAGCCGGTGTTGGCCTGCAGAAGAGTAGTACAGAGCAATCGCTTCGTTTAATGTTCAAGCCGTGTACAACGTCATGCTACGAGTGACGCCATTAATGTTGCGAAAAATCTATTTTAAGTTCGCGACTAGGTTGATTTACACCCTTCTCTATTTTTCATATATCGTTTACCACAGACTTTACAATAATGATGATACTACTGCTACTACTACTGCTACTACTAATGATGATAATAATAATCATTATTATGATGATGGTTATATTATTGTAATCATAATAACAATTATAATAATAACTTTATCCTACTACTACTACCGCTACTACTACTACTACTGATGATGATGATGATGATGATAGTCATGATAACAATTATGATAATACGTTTATGTACAAAGCTCCTCCTTGAAAAAAAAAGCCAATCCGCACTGAACAAAGACAAAATCAGCATACAAAACATGCATTAAAACACCAAACACCAAATCGATAACTTCCACATGTATAACCCCGCACAGACATCAAACCAAACACCAAAAGTATTCTGTACACGCACACACACACACACACACAACACGCAACAAAAACACCCAAAATACAGACCGAACATCACAATGCACAGTGCACAACCCAACCACAGCACCCACAAACAAGTCCCACTCTGTTGTAACCCACTCACATCCTGGAGCAATCAAGGGACCATAAGAGAGTAAATCAACTACACCCAAGCGATTGTTGGTGGCCTTTTTGCAGTCTGTGTCCCATAACCGGGAATGTAACTATTCTCTCTCTCTCTCACTGTGTGTGTGTGTGTGTGTGTGTGTGTGTTTGTGTGTGCAATGAGTGCGGAATGACATGAGTAAATCAGTTTATACCAGGGATCGGTAAATCTTACCACTCGTCCACTATTGTATACTTATTGTGGTACAATATCAAAATTACACTCTCTTCAGAAACAAGCCACAGCATAACCTAACTATATGTACCTTGTTTATATTGCTATATTACTGTTTCCGACAATTCGATCCGCATTAATTTTATTATCAGAGAAAATCAAAAGCGCGGGTCACATGGAATTCTAAGCATAATGCTGGACAAAACCACCCAAAAGAAACGTAAAAGCTTATCTTTTCTATATCTACTGTTATCCTGCCGTTTTTTTGATGTCTGCGGAGGCCGGTTAAGTCAACAAGTCAACAACCCAAGGAATGATAAATTCGTTCACATACATTCAAAGTTCTAGGAAGTTGGCTTCCGCAATGACAGATCCTGCACTGACCAAATAGCAACGCAGCGCATTATTTTGGAACAGTCGATGGACTACGAAAGGCATTCGACAGCGTGGACAGCTGGAAGCTGGCCAGACAATATGGTGTGCCGGAAAAGATACAAAAAGAAGACCTGCACGGCAGTCCATCGCCTTCCAGACAAAGACATGAGTGAGACAATGATGTTTGCTTTCGCCTTTCCTGTTCGTACTAGGAATAGACTGGATTATGAAGACCTCCACGACCCATAAGCGAAATGGCGTCCAATGGACACTTTGGACACAACTGGATGACCTTGACTTTGCCAACGATCTGGCCCCTCTCTTCCACATCCATCAACAGACGCAAGAAAAGACCAGCGCTGTCGCAGAAACCTCAGCTCGTCTGGGCCTCAAGGGCCTTGCAAGGCAAGGGTAGCTTTCTATGACCTGAATGAGTGGGGACCCAGCTGCGATCTCATTACTAACATCAAGATTAGGATCTTTAACACCATAGTGAAGCCTGTCCTAATGTATGGAGCAGAGACCCGGAGAACCACTGTTATCGCCATGAAGAGAATCCAGACTTTCATCAACACCTGTCCGAGAAAGATCCTTTGGATTCGTTGGCCAGACAGACTCAGTAACGGAGAATTGTAGGAACGGACAAGACAGCAGCCTGCAGAAGAAGAGATCCTCCAAAGATGCTGGAGATGGATCGGCGACACGCTCCACAAGCCTGCATCCAGTATCACAAGAAAAACATGGAGACAGACATGAAGAGGACTTGGGAATAGCTGGAGCGACTGGCACAGGACCAGGATGGCTGGAAAGCGCGTGTTGGCGGCCTACGTCCAAAATGGGGCAACAGGCGTAGGTGAGATGAGGTGGGTTCAGGGTCATCGAAAACGGTAGCAGTATGATTTAGGAAAAGGTACAAATTTCAAGCCTTTACTCTACGTCGGTCTTTTCTGCTGGTGACTTTGCTGGGTGAGCACAGTGTTTCTTCTGCACCAGCAGATTATAGAATCTTGTCATGGACTTCTGCTTTCTCCAAAAGAATTTCTGCAGTGGACTTGAATAGTTCACTTTTGTTCTCATTAACACGCAAACAGCCTTTTCTAATTCCCGGTTTATGAACTGAAACTATTACCATTCTCCGGGCACCAGAACATCGCTTTTCTCGTGCAGCTGATGACACACTGTTAGCCCTGTATTCATAGTAAAAAAAACAAAAACAAAAATAAAACCATGTCAATCTCTGGTACTGAATCAAAATGCCGCACGGTGAATCGCAAGACAATGACATCCACGAACTCCTGAAACGTAGACCTAGTTGTTAGTGTTGGACATTTGGATGAGGACAGTAACTTGCAGAGTGCTGTCAGGAATGGGGACGAGGACGGTCTCATGCAGGATGTTTACAGTGAAGTCTGAAGAATCTTACACGAAGTAGTAGGGCATAGTATATAGCCCAGCAGTAGTTGCTGACGTTTTGAGCTCACGTCTTTCCACTTTATGCTATTAAGAGTATGTGCATGCGCCCCGGTGCACGTAGATGCGTGTGGTTTGTGTTGGAACTGATGGAAATTCATTATCATAACAGCAGCAGGGATCTCAGACCTCAGCAGTAAGTGTGGTTGAACACAAAATTGCAAACCCAGGTTTCTGGGCCTGATGGCTGGGGATAAGATCAGCTTTGGTTCCTGGTCACAACTGACTAAGCTTTGAAGATGCTGGTGGCCAAGTTTGGTTCTCATGTTTCAAAATTCATCCACGTTCCAATATCTTGATTTAAAAAAAGAAAGAAATCTGTGACCTTGCCTTTTAGGGCGGATCTGCGCTTACAATTCTGGATTGAGAAAAGAGGGTGGTTTTTCTTTCCAAACTGGGGTGGGCGCTGACGAATGATTTTATTGTGGAAGCTGTTAGAAAAATTCATTTTAATGAAGCTGTTGTAATGCGTTCAATGGATTGTACAGACTGTATTTATTACAGCTTCACCCGTTATGTCTTTGGTATCACGAGGAAAAAATATCCACTTTCGTATCATGAGCAAAAACATTTTCTTCAAATTTATTTCCCATTTCCTCAAAACAAGTCAGAGCTGCATTCACCTTCCGAGTATAGGTGTTTGAACACTTGATGCTGTTCAAGATGCGTATTTCGAGCAGGTTCTCCAGTTTACAATTGGTTTTCATTTAGAGCCAACCGTGAAATCTCCTTCCTTTAATCTCGGGAGGAATTTAGCCTAAAGAAATACAGTGCTTGCAAGCAAAATCGTACAATGTCAGCCTGATTCATTATATGATTTATCATCACATGTAATACTAAAATTGGACAGTCAAAGGCATGCAAAAAACTGTTCACGCTTACTTTCAGTTGTAGAATATACAGATCTACATTTCTTGATCGGACTTGCAACGGTAACGTCATGTGCATGGAATCAGCACTGGTGCTCATATAAAAGTTGTGCCTTAGTTTCAATTTTCTAATTCAAATCATTCTGGAGTTTTTCAAGTTATTTTCATGATTTCACACTGAACGGCGCTTATCATTACTTCTCACTAATTAACGACTACACAATGAGGCGGTAGATTAAATATCTAAAATTGAATGGCACGATGTCAGTGGGGAAGTGGAAAACTGAAGAACCGTTCGCAAGTGACATACACGTGTATCTGAAGCAAAAAAAACAACAAAAAAAACCGTGTCGAAATTACACGTTTGTGCGCAAACCGGCTTGTTTTCACTGTTCATGAGGTGTCAGCCGCTGCACTACTCGTGTTCATTGGCTCACTTCGCGACTTATAACAACGGGTTTACCTTGTTTCATGGCTCCTTGATCAGCCGTATTGAAGGAAGACAAAGCCACATCATACATGACCTCGTAATGAGCTGGATGTAAGTCTATTCTCATGCTGCGATGCATACCTTAATTAAGGCATGGGTTTTTACAAGAATTGTTGCTGCTGATGCAAAAGAAGGCAAGAAGTTTTGCTGTTGTTTCAAACATACGTTCCTTTCATCATCACAATAATTTCTTCTTTTCGTTTTAGATACCTCGTTCAATTCGACATTACTTGTGTAAAATGATGGATTAGAAGTAATATTTATCATATATTGCAGACATTACTTGTGTAAAATGATGGATTAGAAGTAATCTTTATCATATATTGCAGACATTACTTGTGTAAAATGATGGATTAGAAGTAATCTTTATCATATATTGCAGACCCATTGGAGCGTGCTGTGAACGAACATTTCTCTGCCTACTTGTCCACTCAGCTGCATTTCTTCTGTAATTTTCTCTTTGTAATCAGTGACATAAAAGATTACTTCTCCACGGCCGATAGTCTATTACTCACTCTGAAGTATACAGTGATGTAGGTAAATGCCTCGTCTGAGTGACTTTTGTCTATTCATCTATTTATTCATTTATTTTGTGCGGTCTGTGTTTAAAGTTTTGCATGCCGTTTGTGAAAATCGAATGAAGTCAACAAGATTATATATATGTATATATATATATATATATATATATATATATATGTGTGTGTGTGTGTGTGTGTGTGTGTGTGTGTGTGTATGTGTGTGTGTGTGGATGATAGTATGGATGATTATTCATACAATGCCATTGTCCCTCATGAATGGGATGAATGGTGTACAACAATACATTTGAATAATAATCTTGATAAGTACAGTAAGTGATGAAGTCATAATTGATGTAAGCTTAAATCTTTGAAAAAATAGGTTGAAAATTTTCTCACAGTCCTTTCATTACAAGAAGCCATAAGTAAGCTTAACCGTAGATGACTAAGATACCTATACAATTTTGATGAAATGCATCATGCTGTCAAATTAGTCAACGCTGGACAATACAAAACAAAATGCAACCGATCTTCATTTCCACACACACCCACACCCACACCCACACACACACAGAGCTAGTAGGCCCATTGATATGTTGGACTTGGTACTGGGCCATGTGATCGATCGGAGAGATTTCCTCCTTATTCACCTTCCCAACCCGCTCCTTTCTCCCTCCCTCCTTCCACCAGACCGTCTCTCCGCCGTTCCCAACCACAGCGTTTTCTTCTTCTTTTTCTCGTCAATAGAAGTACGATCCCTATAACTGCTTTTTCCATAGTAAAAAAAAAAAAGGAAATGGAGATTATTCTAGCCTTTTTTTGTGTGTGTGTGGCGTTCTCGACATCTTAATTGGTTTCATCTTGAACAGACAGTTGCTTTCTTACGGGATGGAGGATGAGGGGATGGAGGTGGGCTGGCGAGAAGGGGAGGGGGGAGGGGGTACAGAAAACCCTTCTCGTCGATCTCTCTGGACCATGCTGTAACGCTAACGCCTGAATTTCAGCTTGGACAGTTTTGTAACAGTTTTCGTCAGTTTCAGTTTCTTTAGCAGGCATACTGCGCTCGGACAAATCCATGTGCGCTACACCACATCTGCTAGGCAGATACCTGACAGCAGCAAAACCCAACGCACTTGTGAGGCCTTGAGTGCATGCTTATATATTTGTGTACCTATCAGAGTGGATTTCTTTTTATATAATTTTGTCAGAGGACAACACTGTCGTTGCCATGGGTTCTTTTTCAGTGCGCCTAGTGCGTGCTGTAAAAACAAAATGTAATGGAAGTGAACTGTGAGTCACAAGACAAATGAAACCTGAGCAAATTAATTTGTGCCAAGTCATTATACATGTTCCCCCTCACTCCCCCCCCCACTCCCACCACGAATGATTGTTTAGCAAATGATTTTTTTTAATTGCCATCCCTTTTCCCCTGTCTCTCGCCGTTCCCCCCCCCCCCCCCCACCGCCCCCCCTCTATTAAACATGACCGTGTTGTTTACTGACACTATGAGATTGTTTTATCCATTGCAGACCTACTAGCGCACGCATACACACACACACACACACACACACACACACACACACACACACACACTGTAGGAGCAACGGAATATTGGAACGTGCGGGTGTGCATATATATATTTGTCCATTTGTGTGTGGGGTTGGAGGTGGGGGATATAGGCGTACGTTTGTGTGCTTGTACAAGTAAGTGTGCGTGCGTGCGTGCGCGTGTGTGTATGTGTGTTTGTGTGTGTGTGCCGTGGAAGCTGCGATACGTAGCCTAGAAATGAGTGTGTGGAGGAGGAGGGGGGGTGCAGGGTAATGTGTGTGTGTGTGTGTGTGTGTGTGTGTGTGTGTGTGTGTGTGTGTTGGGGCTCATGTACGTTTATGTGTATTTGATTGTGCTTTCATATCTGCGTCCTGGCTCCAACGCTGTTCAGCCTCATGTTCTCTGCAATGCTTACTGATGCCTTCAGAGATGGCGATGTTGGAATCGGCCTAAAATATCGAACAGATGGCAAGCTGTTTAACCTCAGAAGGCTTCAAGCAAAAACGAAGGTCATGACAGACATCATCAGAGACTTTTTGTTTGCTGATGATTGTGCCCTCAACGCTAGATCTGAAGCTGACATGCAACTCAGCGTCGACAAGTTTGCCACTGCCAGCAGGAACTTCGGCCTTACCATCAGCACGAGAAAAACTGAAGTTCTCCATCAGCCAGCCCCAGGGAAACCCTACGTTGAGCCCAACATCACAGTCAACGGTCAGAGACTCAGTGCGGTGGAGCGGTTCACATACCTTGGCAGCACACTGTCACGAAATGTGACAATCGACGATGAAGTGAACGTCAGGATTGCAAGAGCAAGCGCAACTTTTGGTAGACTCAATGCAAATGTCTGGAACAGAAGAGGCATTAGTCTTGAGACCAAGCTAAAGGTCTACAGAGCAGTAGTTCTCCCCACACTACTGTACGCCTGCGAAACTTGGACAGTGTACCAACGACATGCCAAGAAGCTGAACCACTTCCACACAACATGCCTCAGGAAGCTACTGAACATCAAGTGGCAAGACAGGACCCCAGACACAGAGGTGCTCGCAAAAGCCACCCTTCCCAGCATCTTCACCATCCTGATGCAGTCCCAGCTTCGCTGGGCTGGACACGTGGCGCGCATGCTAGACCATCGGCTGCCCAAAAGGCTCTTCTATGGCGAGCTGCAACAAGGGAAGAGGTCACACGGAGGTCAGAAGAAGCGCTTCAGAGATACTCTGAAAGTCTCTCTGAAAGCGTTTGATATCAACCCTGACTCCTGGGAGGAATCTGCAGTGGACCGTGACAAATGGCGCGCTGCTGTGCACAAAGGTGCCAAGTTGTGCGAGGCCAACAGGACTGCTGCAGCTGTTCAGAAGAGGCAGGCCAGAAAGTCACGGGCAAACAAGCTCCCTGACAATGATATGCCTGTCTTTGTCTGCCCCAACTGTCAGCGAACATTTCGTGCGCAGATTGGACTATTCAGCCATCTGCGCATTCACAGATAGATTCATGAGCATCCTCCCCCCCACCCCACCACCACCCTCCCCCCATCCCCCAGCTGGATGACAACGATGGTCATCATCGATCTCGATGGACACACAACCATATCTGTGAAACTGCATGTTTGTTGTATATCTGTTATGCATGTGTGTGTGTGTGTGTGTATATGTGTCTGTATGTTTTACATTTATTTGCTTATTGGTTTTTTAATGTATTTATCTATTTTTTAAATGTTTTTTATTCATTATTTTTTTTATTTTAATTCATTTATTTTTTTTTTTTTCTCAAGGCCTGACTAAGTGCGTTGGGCTGTGCTGCTGGACAGGCATCTGCTTGGCAGATGTGGTGTAGTGTATATGGATTTACGCCTCCTTCAGCTACTGATACTGACACACACACACACACACACACACACAGAGAAATATCAACTTTTTTTAACGAAAAAATTGTGTTCAAGGGTTCCAAAGCGAAACAACGACAGTTTTTCCTGGGCACACACCACAGCTGTGACACACATCCTGATGAGCGGGACACTGAACAGAACAGACAGTTGTGGCCCAGTGGTAACGCGTCCGCTTGGGGAGCGATAAAAATGAGCGCACAGGATCAAATCCCACACTTGCCAGAATTTCCTTCCCCTCCACTAGACCTTCAGTGATGTTCTGGACGCTAGTCAGTCGGGTGAAACGATAAACCAAGGTCCCGTGCAAATATACCTGCAGACAGAAATACATACATACATACATATTTTCGGTGGCAACTCGCTCTCCCAGGGGAGAGCAGCCGATTTCACACACAGAAGTCTGCTGTGACAAAAAGTGATGCAATGCAGTGCAATGTAATACAATACAATACAATACAGTACAGTACAACTGCTGTCCGTGGTGGGTGTGAGTAACACCTGCTTCACAATGTGGCCCTTTGGAACAGGGCGGTGTGATTATTACGAATAATAATGGAGTTTGTCTGTCTGCATATCAGTTTGTCAGTCTGTCCGTCTGTCTGTCCCTCTTTGTATTTCTGTCTCTCCTTCACTCGTCCCACCCCCATTCTCTCGCTCTGTCGGTTGATGTTCGCTTATGATAAAAGACCACAACGAAAGCCGGGAGGCAGCATGATTACTGCAGAATACCACTTGACTGCTCAATGAAGGGTGTGCAAGTGCACAAATTACGATTCTGCCTTGCATCTCGTTGTCGTGTAAGACCCACTCAGTAAACAGAGAAGCAACAGCAAGTTTTCACGAGAATACGATCGCAGTGCTGTGTTTTACGCTGCCGTCTGAAACAGATTGCCATGCAGTCGTTCAATAATTCATATCACTACGGAAAAAAATCACAGGAAGAAAGTACATATTTTGAATAACTACTCGCTGTCTCAGAGACATCATGACTGATGAATGGACATGAAACAAAACTACCGAGCTGAACGAAAATGAACGGAAGAATAGACCTACTTTCCCCCACTTTGGAGATGCATTATGGTCTTATGGGAATTATTCTGAAACCACACCAACGTCATTTAAAACACGTCACGCACAGACCTCGGGGACTGCAAAGCAGAGAAGGAAACTCTGTCATGAGGGACATCGTCCATGCTAAACTCACCTCTCCGGTTTTCCCAGCCGAAGTCTCACATGGCACGTGACGACACACACAAGCTGTAAACAGAACATGCCGCCACACTGATCAACGGTCATCACACATTTCATGTTGACAGTTGACAACTTGCCCCGAAAAAATTCCCTTGGAATCTAATGAAGAATGAAGGGGTGGTGGTGGTGGTGGAGACAGGGAATGTAGGGGTAGGAAGGGAAGGGGGGAGGGGAGGGGGGGGGGCAGAGAGAGACTTGAGACTCAAAAACCTTACAATTCATAGATAAAGATCTTAGGCATTGCCTAGTCTTCCAGTCTGTCTCTGTAGCAACAAGAACAGTATGCCAAATTAGCCTAGTAATAATAATAATAATTATTATTATTATTATTGTCATCATCATTATCATTAGGCTTATTAGGCTTTAATCTACTACAACTACAACAACTACTGCTCCTGCTGCTGCTGTCATGATGATAATATAAATGAAAGGAACGCGCGCACACACACGCACAGAAACAAATAAAGAAAGGTAACAAATGTGCCACATTGCATATTGTGATAATAATAATAATAATGATGGATAGATAGATAGATAGTATTTACATGGCGCAAACTCCCCATATAATGGGCTCTATGTGCCTCACATGAAACAATACATATACACTAGCGCCTGATAATAATTATACCTCTGCACATGAAAAACAACACATAATATGTGTATGTATACACTACGACAATACTACAAACTGCAGATATAAACGATCTCTCTCTCTCTCTCTCACACACACACACACACACACACACACACAGGACAAAAAATGCCTTTCACACGCACACACACGCTCGCCCCCACCCCCACCCCCCTTCACTCCTCCCCACCCCCCACCCCCAGCGAAGAGACTTCAGCAGAGGGTAAAGTGGAGTGGACAGGAGGAGGAAGAATGCAGACTAGGCTTCAATTCATCACATCCAAAGGCCTGTTTGAACATGTAGGTTTTCAGGTTTGTTTTGATGTAGGACAGGGTTGGTAAGTGACGGAGATCCAGAGGAAGAGAATTCCAGACATAAGGTGCTTGATACTGAAAGGTCTTTTGGCCAAATGCCTTTGAAGAGGTTCTGGGGACTCGAAGTAGCTTTTCAGCAGATGACTTGACAGAACGGGAAGGAATGTAGGCTAAGTATAAAGGACAGAAGATAGGTAAGATGGGAGAGATCCTTGGAACTGGCGACAAGCCAATACGGCAATTTTGTACTGAATTCTGTACTGAATTATGTAAGCCTAATAAGCATAATAATGATAATGATTCTGTAATATATATGCAGATGCACATATGATGCATTTTAATGAAAGTAGCGAATCACCAGTGTGTGTGACGGGACATTAAACAATATTCCTCCTGATCCCTTAAAATGTGTAGTAGCAATAATGTATAGACATGAACCAAAGGGGGTTATTACAATGAATTACGTGTATAGACATGAACCAAAGGGGGTTATTACGATGAATTACGTGTATAGACATGAACCAAAGGAGGTTATTACGATGAATTACGTGTATAGACATGAACCAAAGGGGGTTATTACGATGAATTTCGTGTATAGACATGAACCAAAAGAGGTTATTACGATGAATTACGTGTATAGACATGAACCAAAGGAGGTTATTACGATAAATCACATGTAAAGGAGGCAATCTAATAAACACCACAAAACACACAAAAAAGGAGAGAGACATGACTGAAATGAGACAGAGTGGACATATACACATTGAAGACAAACACAATGCTGTCATTTACATATAGGGTAGGTGCTGGGTAATTGCGAACAGCGTGTAACTGCGAACAGCGTGTAACTGTGAACAGCGTGTAACTGCGAACAGCGTGTAACTGCGAACAGCGTGTAATTGTGAACAGCGTGTAACTGCGAACAGCGTGTAACTGCGAACGATTCGTATACGGCCCCACTTCAAAGCTTTCTTCATGGTTGCATTTCACAAATTAACATCTGCTTCGACTTTTTTTTCTAATACCTTAATAAATGTCCACTTCCAAGAATCAGTCAAACATCAGCTATTTCAGGTTATTTCCATGCTGGTTAAAGCGTTGGACTTTCAACCTGAGGGTCCCGGGTTCGAATCTCGTAAACGGCGCATAGTGGGTAAAGGGTAGAGATTTTTCCGATCTCTCAGGTCAACTGTGTGCAGACCTGTTAGTGCCTGAAACTGCTTCGTGCGTATACGCACGCAGAAGATCAAATACGCACGTTAAAGATCCTGTGATCTATGTCAGCATTAGGTGGGCTATGGAATCAAGAACATACACATCATGCACAACCCCGAAAACGGCGTATAGCTGCCAACACAACGGGGTAAATGAACAAAACGGTCATAAACGTAAAATGCTACATGTCTGTATGAGCGTGTATGTGTGTGTATAGCTGAAACCTGATCGAATTACACAGGAAACGAATGACAAGCGCCCAGTGGCAGTTGTAAGTCGGCTCTGCCCAGGTAGACAGCCTATTGTGCTAATGACTCCGTATTTGTAAAGCACTTAGAGCTTGGTCTCCGACGGAGGATAGGCGCTATGTAAGTACTCATATCATCATCAGCATCATATTTTTGGACATTTAAGGTGGAAGAGAGTGCGAAGAGCGGAAAACTGAATAAAGGACTTAATTACTTTCCCTATATTGTGTTGGTTTCCCCCCCTGAAATGTGTGTTCTGATAAAGGAAATAGTGTTTGTTGTAGTGCGGGAGGCTTTTCCTGTCTTTGCTGTTTCTCGACTCCGTGTTTCAATACCAAATGCACGCACTCCGCACGCACAGCACATCACACACACACACACACACACACACACACACACACACACGCACACACACAGATGCTGTGAACCCAGCAATCCAGCAGTCCTAAAGGCCACAAACGTTACAGTTGTTCACAGCAATTAATTCAACATAGCCTGTTGCACGTCCCGACACTCGTCTTCCCCAAACATTAATAACATCTGCGGCAATTGTTGTTCTCATCTGGTGCCCTTGTCACTGATGCACTGTGTGGCGGGTTTGGAGAGGGTTTTTTGGGGGGCGAGTGTGTGTGTGTGTGTGTGTTTGCAATAAGCTTGTTTGACAGTTTCACACTCGTCCGTTCGCAGCATTACCACGCCTGATAGTGCCCGCAGTGAGCACATTCCACTCACTTCGCTTCCCATCGGCAAAACTAGGACACCAGTGTCTTCCAATTTCCCCGGGAGTAAGGAAAAGAAGGGTCGTGTCATCCATCAGATCAGTTAAAAATATAATTTCACGAAGAAATTGTGTGACATCCTCTCTGTGTCTATTGTCTCTCTTTCGCTTGTGTTCGTGCGATTTGATTTTTTTCTCAAGGCGAAGAGTGTGGTGATGGTGAAGACCCGAGGCATCAAGAACACAGACACTGACACAGATCAGAGTTACAGAACTCATTGAACAACATGTTGTGCTTCATTTTTCATCGACGACAACATTAACTGGTCTTATACCTTCATGAAATTTGTTTTGCATGGAGGACTACCTTATTTTACTTTAATTCGATTCAGTGTGACTAACTTTATGTAGACCGAATGAGGTATTGAAATACATGTACAACCAGCATTCATCACAGGGAAAACTGTGTGGTTCCTGTGTGTATTCGTGCATCTGTCATGGAGTGAATCTATTGAAAAACTTCTGATCAGCAGAACTAACAGAATAGCAGAAGAAAAAGCAGGACATTGACAGGCAACTGTCGGGGACTGAAGTATTCCAGAAACAGGAGAGGTGAAAGGCAACTGTCGGGGACTGAAGTATTCCAGAAACAGGAGAGGTGAAAGGCAACTGTCGGGGACTGAAGTATTCCAGAAACAGGAGAGGTGAAAGGCAACTGTCGGGGACTGAAGTATTCCAGAAACAGGAGAGGTGAAAGGCAACTGTCGGGGACTGAAGTATTCCAGAAACAGGAGAGGTGAAAGGCAACTGTCGGGGACTGAAGTATTCCAGAAACACATGAGTACTCTTCTCGGACAGTTTGCTGACACAAGCCACACTAACTTCAACAATGACTGCTATCATCGATGAAGGTGATTTATTTAGGCATGTGGTTGTTAATGTTGTGTGTGCCGTCAAAGACTGGCTGAATAAACTAAAGCACAATAGTGATAAAGTCTTGTCATAACTTATTAATCAAGCACATACACATACGCACACACACGCACACACACGCGCACGCGCGCACACTCACACACGCGCGCGCACGCACACGCACACACACACACACACACACACACACACGCACACAACACACACACACACACACATGTATGGATATTTTTGTCAGTCTCGCCCGCCCCCTCCTCTCTCTCTCTCTTCTCGTTCTTCACCTCCTCTTCCTCCTTCCGTTTCCCCAGCCTCTTCAACCACCTCTTCCTAGATCCGCCTCCTCATCAGTCACTTTTTCTTAATCTTCCTTTTCTTCTCCACCATCCCCGAGCACGAGGTAGCACCACGTGAACAGAGCTAGATAATTAGGCTGAGTGCCTTTGCCTGAAAATATGTTCCCTCTCTGCTGTCGTTCGTTCTGTTTTTATATCTCTTTTCCTCTCAGTTTCCCCTTTGTGACTGTGATGTGTATCTCCTTCATTTTCAGCTGGCCTGTCCTTGACGATGGTTTCCAATGAACCGAAAGCTAGGAATAGTCACAGGGGATGTTGGTGGGACATTTTTTCTTTATTAATTCCCTAATTTCATTCGATTTCCATGTGCAACTGCGTTATGTGCTGTTAAATTATCCTCTGAATGTTCGTGTTTTTGTTGTGTGTTTCAGTGCCGTTGCAGGCTGTGGTGTTTCTGGCAGTGGTGGCCATCTTTCTGATCCTGTTGCTGACGTTCGCTCTCTATCTCAACAGACTACTTTGCTTCACCAACACTGGGGGCTTCCCCTGCATTGACAGGATTCCTCACGCCAGCAGAGCTGCCGAGTCCTTTAGTGAGGATTTGTGATATCTCTGTGTGTGTGTGTGTGTGTGTGTGTGTGTGTGTGTGTGTGTGTGTGTGTGTGTGTGTGTGTGTGTGTGTGTGTGTGTGTGTGTGTGTGTGTGTGTGTGTGACTGTCTGTCTGTCTCCTGTATATCCGTCCGTCTGTCTGTCTGCCTGTCTGTCCAGCTTCTGTATATCTGTCCGTCTGTCTGTCTCTGTCCTTCTCCTCTCTGTCTCTCTCTATCTCTCTCTGTCTCTCTCTTTTTGTCTCTGTGTGTCTGTCTGCCTTTCTGACTCACATTTTTTTCTCTGTCTTTCTTTCTATCTCTCTCAGCATACGTACTGCTGTATCATTTCATCAGCTGGAGCGATTTATCTCACATTGACAGCAACCCCTCCGACAGAGAAGACACGGGAGTCTGGTGTTCTCTGCCTGTCTTTCCATTTCTGTATGTCTCATTTCTGTCTGTCAGTCCGTCAATTTCTTTATCTGATTCTATGCTTGTCTGTCTGTCTGTTCCTTTCTATCTGTATAACTGATTCCTTGTCTGTCCATCTCTTAGTATTTTATCTTTGTCGGTCTGTCAATCAGTTTATCTGAATCTCTACTTGTCTGTCTATCTATGTAAGTCACCATGTCTGTCGATTTCTGTGTCTGTTATGTCCGATTCTTTGCCTATCAATCAAATTCTCTGTACGTCTGACTATATGTCTGTCTGTCTATATCTTTCTGCTTGCCTATATGCCAATCTCACTGTCTTCGTGTCCGATTCTCAGTCTATCTATCTGTCTGTCTAAGTTCTCGGAATGGAGGTAAAACTTAACAGTCGCTGACATTTCACCTCTTTTGATAATAGTCACTGGGACGCAAAGGTAGTTCTTTCTCTGTCTCCTTTTGTTTTTCTCCCCATCTGTCTCCCTGTGCGTGTGCATGTTCACATGTATCAGAGAAAGAGTGTCGATGATAAATCCTGTCCCTGATGTCTTCGTTGTCCACAGGGAAGGAAAGCGCCACAAATATGTCCTGGTTTAACTTTGAAGACTGCTTTGTTCCGGGGATGGGCTGTTTGGGGAAGGGTGGAGTGGGGGGTCAGTGATAATGAAGCCCCACAATGGATATTATGTAAGTCATTTTGTTCTTCTGAACATGGCACAGCAAGTGACAGCTGGTTTGGTCTGTCAAGAACTCGTGGGGGTGGCACCTTGCTCCAGACTTCCGGCTGAAGAGACATTCTCACTGAACAAAGAGAAACTCCCCACAATCCGGAAGGAACCCCGTTTTTTGTTAGGAAAATGTCTCTGAAAAACTAACACAATGTATTTTGTATGTGTATACATTCACGTTCAGGTATGCACACAGACTCACAGACAAACACGCACACACACACACACACACGCGCGCGCGCGCGCACACACACACACACGCACACGCAACACGCACACGCACTCTCGCGCGCGAACACGCACACACCTAAGTGTGGGTGATCAGAAAGATGGATGGAGAGACAATGAGAGAGGGGGAGAGAGAGAGGGGAAGGGGAGAAAACGCACAGACAGACATTGTTCTTGGCCTGTTCGACAAGCATCATGACCCATTCACAGTACAGAGCAGTTTGCCGTGGGACCAGGTGTCAGGAATGCCTTGAAACATGATGAACCCACAACAACAAAGCTGTGAGACTGTCATTGCCATTTACTGCTTCTGCATTCGTAGGCTGCAACTCCCACGTTCACATATTTCACCGATTTGGTTTTTAAGCGTATGACTGTTTTTACCCATTTACCGCTATTTAAGCAACTCTAAGATAAGTGATTGTGCTTGTTGTGCATGTGTTTGTTTGTTTGTTTGGGCTTTTTCTTAACCCATCGAAAGCGGAAATGAGTTACTGGAGAAAACATAATTATTCGATCCTGTATCTGTGTATACACACGTCGGCAAGTGCAACAACAGGACTACGCATGTGTTGAATTTGGAGACTGGTAAAATCCACAATTTCAGTTGTTATTGTTGTTTTCTTCTTCTTTTTTTTACGTTGCCATGGGTTATTTTTCAGCGAGCGTGCTGCACTCAGATCATCGGTTTATCGTCTCATCCGCATGACTAGACGCTCATATTGATTTTCCATTCAAACTTGGGAGAAAGGGGGAGACCTGATTCGAACTTTGACCATCACGGACACTGTATTGACATATAAGCGTCTTAACCATTCTGCCACCTTCCTCCTCAGCTCACCTCCTGTCTCACAGCTGTGGGACACAAATCAACGTGCCGACTGCTCGCATGTCGTTTCCATCTTCGTCCCTTGCACACCATCAGGTCACATTACACACCATCAGGTCATATTGCACATCATCGTGTCACACTGCACACCATCATGTCACACCATCAGGTCACACTGCACACCATCACGTCACACTCACACCATCAGGTCACACTGCACACCATCAGGTCACACTGCACACCATCAGGTCACACTGCACACCATCAGGTCACACTCACACCATCAGGTCACACTGCACACCATCAGGTCACACTCACACCATCAGGTCACACTGCACACCATCAGGTCACACTCACACCATCAGGTCACACTGCACACCATCACGTCACACCATCAGGTCACACTGCACACCATCACGTCACACCATCATGTCACACTGCACACCATCACGTCACACCATCATGTCACACTGCACACCATCATGTCACACTGCACACCATCACGTCACACCATCAGGTCACACTGCGCACCATCACGTCACACCATCAGGTCACACTGCACACCATCACGTCACACCATCAGGTCACACTGCACACCACCATGTCACACTGCACACCATCACGTCACACTGCACACCACCATGTCACACTGCACACCATCACGTCACACCATCAGGTCACACTGCACACCACCATGTCACACTGCACACCATCACGTCACACCATCAGGTCACACTGCACACCATCAGGTCACACCATCAGGTCACACTGCACACCATCAGGTCACACCATCAGGTCACACTGCACACCATCAGGTCACACCATCAGGTCACACTGCACACCATCAGGTCACACCATCAGGTCACACTGCACACCATCATGTCACACTGCACACCATCACGTCACACTGCACACCATCACGTCACACCATCAGGTAACACTGCACACCTTCACGTCACACCATCAGGTCACACTTCACACCATCATGTCACGCCATCAGGTCACACTGCACAACATCAGGTCACACCATCAGGTCACACTGCACACCATCACGTCACACCATCACGTCACGCCATCATGTCACACCATCACGTCACACCATCATGTCACACCATCAGGTCACACCATCAGGTCACACCATCACGTCACACTGCACACCATCACGTCACACCATCACGTCACGCCATCATGTCACACCATCACGTCACACCATCATGTCACACCATCATGTCACACCATCAGGTCACACCATCAGGTCACACCATCACGTCACACTGCACACCATCACGTCCCACCATCAGGTCACGCTATCAGGTCACACCATCAGGTCACACCATCACGTCACACCATCACGTCACACCATCACTCCATCACGTCACACCATCAGGTCACACTGCACACCATCACGTCACACCATCAGGTCACACTGCACACCATCACGTCACACCATCAGGTCACACTGCACACCATCACGTCACACCATCATGTCACACTGCACACCATCACGTCACACCAACACGTCACACTGCACACCACCACGTCACACCATCATGTCACATTGCACGTAACCAATATCATGCTGCACACCATCAGGTCACACCATCATGTCACACTGCACACCACCACGTCACACCATCATGTCACATTGCACACCATTATGTCACACTGCACGTAATCATGTCATACTGCACACCATCACGTCACACCATCATGTCACATTGCACACCATCACGTCACACCATCAGGTCACATTGCACACCATCACGTCACACCATCACGTGACACTGCACACCATCACGTCACACCATCACGTCACACTGCACACCATCACGTGACACTGCGCACCATCACGTCACACTGCACACCATCACGTCACACTGCACACCATCACGTCACACCATCATGTCACACGTCACACCATCACGTCACACTGCACACCATCACGTCACACCGTCAGGTCACACTGCACACTATCACATCACACTGCACACCATCATGTCACACTGCGCACCATTATGTCACACTGCGCATCATCACGTCACACCATCACGTCACACTGCATACCATCACGTCACACTGCGCACCATCACGTCACACCGTCAGGTCACACTGCGCACCATTATGTCACACTGCGCATCATCACGTCACACCATCACGTCACACTGCACACCATCACGTCACACTGCACACCATCATGTCACACTGCGCACCATCATGTCACACTGCGCACCATCACGTCACACCATCATGTCACACTGCACACCATCATGTCACACTGCACACCATCATGTCACACTGCGCACCATCACGTCACACTGCGCACCATCACGTCACACCATCATGTCACACTGCACACCATCACGTCACACCGTCAGGTCACACTGCACACCATCACGTCACACTGCACACCATCACGTCACACTGCACACCATCACGTCACACCGTCAGGTCACACTGCACACCATCATGTCACACTGCACACCATCATGTCACACTGCACACCATCATGTCACACTGCACACCATCACGTCACACTGCGCACCATCACGTCACACTGCGCACCATCACGTCACACCATCATGTCACACTGCACACCATCATATCACACTGCACACCATCACGTCACACCGTCAGGTCACACTGCACACCATCAGGTCACACCGTCAGGTCACACTGCACACCATCACGTCACACCATCATGTCACACTGCACACCATCATATCACACTGCACACCATCACGTCACACCGTCAGGTCACACTGCACACCATCAGGTCACAATCGCCTTTGAGATTCAACAGAGATGGGTGGTGTTTTTTTTTTGGTTTTTTAATTTTTTTATTTTTAATCTGACCTCTTCACAAAATTTTGTGGTAGACTGTACTATTTTATATGATATCATATTATTTCATATTATATTATATTAGATAGATTGATAGATAGATAGATAGATAGATAGATAGACAGATAGATAGATCCCATCTTAATGCTTCAAACGGTCTGGTAGGCATAATGTACATCAAGAGTTAAAGTATTACTCCAGCGACCCTTCACCCTTCCTCCCCACTGGCTGCAGTTGTTGGCCGGTGTGTATTCCCCTGCCCTCAGTTACTGGCCCAGGGAGACTACTGGAGGCGTGTGGCACGTGCCGTCCTGTTCCATCGATTGGCCGTTCGCTGGAGTCTTCTGTGTGTGTGTGTGTGTGTGTGTGTGTGTGTGTGTGTGTGTGTGTGTGTGTGTGTGTGTGTGTGTGTGTGTGTGTGTGTGTGTGTGTGTGTGTGTGTGTGTGCAACTGTCTGCATTTAAATGTGTGCATCTGTCTATCTATTAGTCTGACTCTTTTCTTCCAGTGGATGAAACACATTTTATAACAAAAACAACAACAAACAAAACAAAACAAAACAAAACAATAACAACACCAAAACAACCAACCAAACAAAAAAAAACAACAACAAAAAAACATTACGCAGTGAGTAAGCTCCAAGCATTTTACAAAACGGACATGCCACATGTAAAAGAAAGGAATAAGAAAGACATCCATAGAAAAATGAGAAGAGTTACCAGAGACAGAGACAGTCAGACAGTCAGACAGAGAGAGAGAGAGAGAGATCACTGAAATTTGAACATGCACTCAAACGCACTAAAGGGGTGTTTATGAAAACAGAAAGATATCTTCGCAATCGTCTGTTAGATGGCACAAAAAAGAAAGAAAGAGATGTCAGGTGATAGATTCAGAACAGAAAACACTTCACTTCCACACTCTTTGTGAAGAGTGATCGATTTTTGTATTGCACGGCGCAACTGAGCTGTTTTACATGGAAAGGCACTGTATGATTTAATTAGGAGTAGTGATACCATCACTACTACTACTGTTACTGCTGCTGCTTCTACTACTACTACTGCTGAATTTGTAGTTGTATGACAATCGGGACAGACATCGAAGATGTGGTTTGACAGTCTCTGAAGTGTACATGTACAGTTGTGAAAAAGGAAATCATTGTGTGAAGTAGCCGTTACGTCAGGAATCCAATGAGGACGAAATTGATGCTGGTTTAAAATGGTCTGTTTGGACTGAAGATGTTGCTGCGCCTCGTTCAGACAGGGCCTCTGGCCTTGAGTGAAAAAAAATCGAGTCTTGGGTCTGTCTCTCTCTTGTCTCTCTCTGTCTAGGTCTGTCTGTCTGTCTCTCATTCTCCCCTCCCCCTCCCTACCCCCACTATTCCTCTCCCTCTGCACTGTATTTGGCAACAACGGAGCCCCCTCGTAGGATTCACAGACAGACCTTATCTCCCCCTGGGAAGATGGGCCATCCACTGAATGATCCCCCCTGATTGTGACCACACCACATGACATCAAATCTCCTTTCCTCGTGTTGACTGCCTGGCTCCAACTGTCGCCGTGTCTGTCTCCCATACTTTCCCTGACCCTTTTCCTTCACCAGTCCTGTCTGTCGGTCGACTTTTCTGCCTTCTTTCTTTGAATCTCTCACATGAGAGAAAAAGTGGCGCTGAGCTCTGGCGACGTGTATTACCCGAGGAGTAGAGACACACCATGACCTGTGGTGACAACGATACAAAGCAGTGGTTTGTTTTCTTGGAAAGGTAGTGACATTGTCTCCAAAAAGAAGTAATGGGTGCCTTTTTCTATTGATGCCAGCAGTTGTCTGAATGTTCAAAGTACAATGGTATTCTCGCAGACAAATCACAAAAGGTCGCGCCGGTTCTGGAAGCAGTGTTACATCTAAGGCAAATCACTAAGGGCCATGGTGGTCGTTGAAAGGTCTCGGAAAGTGTGACACAACTGGTCTATTTTTGGTCTGTACGAGGTCACCTCGGCAACGCACGTGGAAGTATGTAGAGAGAGAGAGAGAGAGAGAGAGAGAGAGAGTCATTTGCCGTGTATCCAAATTGATCTAGGCCTACTTCTCCTCCTCCTCCTCCTCCCCTCCTCCTCTTTTTCTATTTCTGCTCCAATGATTACTTTCATCACCGTATTCCTCTTCAGTTATCTGCCCGTCTGTCTGTCTGCCTATCAGCCTGTCTGTCTATCCGTCTCTGTCTCTCTGTTCTTTTATCCCACTGTGTGTTTATTCTTTTGATACAGCCAGAGAGAGAGAGAGAGAGAGAGAGAGAGAGAGAGAGAGAAAGGACTATTAAGTTCCAAGATAGATTCATTATCTAAAGAAGTGCACCCTAGTAAAACAAACTTATGGATTCTGTCACAACTCACGAGACATCGAAAAAAAATGATTAAAAAAAAAAAAATCATCACCTTCGAACGATATGATTTCAAGATTAAAATTTTGTTGGAAAAGGATGGTGAAGTGGATGCTGAGGATTTTGATGTGTCCCCCTTTTAGTTCTGTATTTTGAAGTTTCAGCCACATCATGTCCGTCATAGGTGGTGTTTACCTGCTTTCATGTCTGTTTGGCTATCGGGATACCTCTCTATTTGTTATGTCTGTCTATCTGCCTGTCTGTCTTTATGTTTGTCTGCCAATCTATTTTCGTACCTACTTTATCTAACTACCTGTCTGTTATCTGTTTATGAGTCTGTCGATCAGTCTACCTGTTTTTCTGTCTGTCTGTATGCCTGTGTCTGTTTATCAGTCGGTCGATCAGTCTACCTGTCTTTCTGTCTGTTATCTGTTTATCAGTCTGTCGATCAGTCTACCTGTCTTTCTGTCTGTCTATCTGCCTGTGCCTGACTGTCAGCCTTGTTACAGGACGAGTACCGACCTGTTGGCCTGACTCCCTTCACGTCAGGGTGCTGACCTGCACGGTGTGTCGTTCCGGGCGTGGGGTTCTGTCCAACGTGCCTGTCTGCCCACCTGCTTTCTTTTCTGTCAGTCTGTCTGTCTGTCTCTCTCTGTGTCTCTCTGTATGTCCTCTCAACCCCTCACTCTACTCATTCTTATCTCTAGTTTTTCCTCATCCCCCCCATTCTATGTTCTCATCCCACGGTGAAAGCGAAGTGCAAAGGCTGTTAGCGTTCAAAGTTCTCGGGATAGATGTGAAACGTGTTCCTCTGACATTTCACACGGGAAAGCGACGGTGTTCCTAACTCTTTTGATAACAGTCACTTGCACACAAAGTTGGTTCTCTTGTTAGATGCCAATAACTTGCACACAAAGTTGGTTCTCTTGTTAGATGCCAATAACTTGCACACAAAGTTGGTTCTCTTGTTAGATGCCAATAACTTGGACACAAAGTTGGTTCTCTTGTTAGATGCCAATAACTTGCGCAAACGCACAAAGGTCGATCTGAGTGTGCACATCATGCTTCTCTCTCTCCCTCTCTCTCTCTCTCTCTCCCTCTCTCTCTCCCTCTCTCTCTCTCTCCCTATCTATCTATCTATCTCGCTCCCGCTTTCTGTAATGTTCCCAGTCTCTCCCTTCTGTCTATGAATTAGTTTTCTTCAAACAGATCACGATAAAAGGAAAAATAGGATGTGATTTTAGCAAGAAAGAAGAATAAACATCGCTGGTGTTTTGTGTCTAAAAGGTAAAATATAACCTGACGGTTTCTGACATTCCAGGGCCGAGCACTGGTGACAGCATTCGTCTTCAGCGAGGTTCTCTCTGAGCACGTGTGAAATGTGTATCATCTCAAGACACTGATCTAGGAACTGTTGAGGGGGTGAGATAGAAAAAAAACAAAAAAACTATGAACTGAAATTATGTCAAAATGGACAGGGAAACCATTTGCAGAGACCCAGCCACACAACCGACAGACGTGCAGGAATGTGGTCAACACTGTGCGGCGCGCCACGCCATACAAGGAAATGAGTAATGCACAAGAAAGAGACATTTATAAGTTCTTCAATCCCACTTTTAAACCTTGTCAGTGGACTCACGCAGACCTGTTTTATATTTAATTTCAGTTATCTGTTTCATTGCGGACTAAATATCGTCATAAAATCAAGTGGGTTGCTTTTAGCGATGTTACATTAAAGCATATCATTTCTGACTGTCAGTTGATTAAGCCTCACCTGCACGAAAGTATGTCATCAAAAGTCACTGGGAAATGTTGATGTTTTGATTTTTACATTCATTATGACTTGTTTCTCTTGTTAAATAAACTACCCTTTTTACAAAGTTCATTGGATGATTTTCTTCAGTTGTAGTTGTAGTTATTTCAAACATTCATTTTGATTCCATCCTTCATCTACACTGTTTCCCCAACACCCTCTATCTACACTGTTTCCCCAACACCCTCCATCTACACTGTTTCCCCAACACCCTCCATCTACACTGTTTCCCCAACACCCTCCATCTACACTGTTTCCCCAACACCCTCCATCTGCACTGTTTCCCCAACACCCTCCATCTACACTGTTTCCCCAACACCCTCCATCTACACTGTTTCCCCAACACCCTTCATCTACACTGTTTCCCCAACACCCTCCATCTACACTGTTTCCCCAAAACCCTCTATCTACACTGTTTCCCCAACACCCTTCATCTACACTGTTTCCCCAACACCCTCCATCTACACTGTTTCCCCAACACCCTTCATCTACACTGTTTCCCCAACACCCTCCATCTACACTGTTTCCCCAACACCCTCTATCTACACTGTTTCCCCAACACCCTCTATCTACACTGTTTCCCCAACACCCTCCATCTACACTGTTTCCCCAACACCCTCCATCTACACTGTTTCCCCAACACCCTTCATCTACACTGTTTCCCCAACACCCTCCATCTACACTGTTTCCCCAACACCCTTCATCTACACTGTTTCCCCAACACCCTCCATCTACACTGTTTCCCCAACACCCTCCATCTACACTGTTTCCCAAATTCACCTTTCAACTTCTCCCTCCCATTCTGCCAATTTTTTTTTATTGATCTATTTTTAAACGATAACATTCAAATGTGAAAGTTCATGCTTAAACAAAATGTCTACAATCACTAGTTAATGTGACGAGACATTAAACACATTTCCTTTTCGAACTATGGCAGTGCACTCTAGCTAGAGGCCACCAGCGTTCATTTTACACAGGAAACATGTCCCGGTGTGACAGCAATACACACCCCCCATAGCGTTGTTTCGTCATACCACACCCCCCATAGCGTTGTTTCGTGATACCACACCCCCTATAGCGTTGTTTCGTGATACCACACCCCCCATAGCGTTGTTTCGTCATACCACACCCCCTATAGCGTTGTTTCGTCATACCACACCCCCTATAGCGTTGTTTCGTCATACGACACCCCCTATAGCGTTGTTTCGTCATACCACACCCCCTATAGCGTTGTTTCGTCATACCACACCCCCTATAGCGTTGTTTCGTCATACCACACCCCCTATAGCGTTGTTTCGTCATACCACACCCCCCATAGCGTTGTTTCGTCATACCACACCTCCTATAGCGTTGTTTCGTCATACCACACCCCCTATAGCGTTGTTTCGTCATACCACACCCCCTATAGCGTTGTTTCGTCATACCACACCCCCTATAGCGTTGTTTCGTCATACGACACCCCCTATAGCGTTGTTTCGTGATACCACACCCCCTATAGCGTTGTTTCGTCATACCACACCCCCCATAGCGTTGTTTCGTCATACCACACCCCCCATAGCGTTGTTTCGTGATACCACACCCCCTATAGCGTTGTTTCGTGATACTGCACCCTATAGCGTTGTTTCGTGATACTGCACCCCCTATAGCGTTGTTTCGTGATACTGCACCCCCTATAGCGTTGTTTCGTGATACCACACCCCCTATAGCGTTGTTTCGTCATACTGCACCCTACAGCATTGTTTCGGACCTACAAACCTTCGCTGTCAGCGTTGCTGTCGCAGTCTTGTAAACTTCGTGTTGGAACCTGTTCAGCAAGTGAACAGTTGTGAAACCCTTTCAACCAAAAGACACAACGTTTGATGACGGGGGATCAATGTCCTGCAGTGTTCCTGATGTCCTGCAGAGTTCGTGATGTCCTGCAGAGTTCATGATGTCCTGCAGTGTTCAAGATGTCCTGCAGTGTTCATGATGTCCTGCACTGTTCACGATGTCCTGCAGTGTTCGTGATATCCTGCAGTGTTCATGATGCACTGTTCATGATGTCATGTAGTGTTCATGATGCCCCACAGTGTTCATGATGTCCTGCAGTGTTCACGATGTCCGGCAGTGTTCATGATGTCCTGTAGTGTTCATGATGTCCTGCAGTGTTCACGATGTTCGGCAGTGTTCATGATGTCATGTAGTGTTCATGATGTCCTGCAGAGTTCATGATGTCCTGCAGTGTTCACGATGTCCGGCAGTGTTCATGATGTCCTGCAGTGTTCACGATGTCCGGCAGTGTTCATGATGTCCTGTAGTGTTCATGATGTCCTGCAGTGTTCACGATGTCCTGTAGTGTTCATGATGTCCTGCAGAGTTCATGATGTCCTGTAGTGTTCATGATGTCCTGCAGTGTTCACGATGTTCGGCAGTGTTCATGATGTCCTGTAGTGTTAATGATGTCCTGAAGTGTTCATTGTGTCCCGCAGTGTTCATGATGTCCTGCAGTGTTCACGATGTCCTGTAGTGTTCGTGATGTCCTGCAGTGTTCGTGATGCGTGATGTCCTGCAGTGTTCATCATGTCCTGTAGTGTTCATCATGTCCTGTAGTGTGCATGATGTCCTGAAGTGTTCATGGTGTCCTGCAGTGTGCATGATGTCATGCAATGTTCATGATGTCCAGCAGTGTTCATGATGGAGTGTTCACGATGTCCTGCAGTATTCATGATGTATTGTTTATTATATCCTGCAGTGTTCATGGTGCAGTGTTCATGATGTTCTGCAGTGTTCATGATGTCCCAACAGTGTCTCCACAGCCTTTATCCGGGATAAAGGACCCCCGCTCTGTCTTCCCATCAGTGAAAAGGATATCACCCTTTTATATGTGATCATCGGGATTACTTCCATCATCACCCCACCCTTCCTTCTCCCTAGTTGCAGCTGGTCAGCGTGGACCCCCTCACCTCAGCTATTGGCCAAGGGAGATGTGCCGTCCTGGGCCATCGATTGAACATTGCGGCTCGGGAGTGGGTGGGGGAGTGGGGGAGGAGTGCTTGGTATGTATGTGTGTGTGTTGGGGCGGGGAAGGAGTCCTTGTGGCGTGAGGTCCGTGTGATGTCGTGGACAGTGAGGCAGAGAAATGTTCTCTTGTTGCTTGGGTTTCTGTTGCTTGAAATGCTGTTAAGATAGGACGGAGTTGAATGTTGAACGCCCCTTACTCTTCCTTCTCTCTCCCCCACTTTCTCCATTTCTCTCTTCCGTCTGTCTGTCTGTCTATCTATCCATCTCAGTACTATTGATTTACAATGAAAATTCCGAGTACAGAATTGTACTCTGTTCTTTTTCAGAGTAAAACTGTCCAGTCGTTCATTTGCATCAAACTATGAGTCATTTACATCGTCCCAAGTACCATCGTTAGCGCTTGTCAACTGACGTTTGTAGTGGTTATTTACAAAAAATTTTTAATATTGTGTCGAACATCAATGGAAGGTGAACTGTGTTTGGTGAGTGCCTGTGTAACACAACGATATCAGAGAGTATTTTTTCATACAAAGCATCACATATTCAGGTATATGTTGTTTATGCTATAAATGAACTAGTATGCTATAAAAATGCTTCGCTGAAATCGTTTTAGAAATGAAATTATTGTTGGCATGTGATTTTACTAAGACATGATCGTAACCTCCACCCCGCCCCACATCCCCTTTAGTTATGGTCTTCACAACTGAAACATTTTCGAATGAATCTTCTTGCAATGCTGTGTTTTTCTCCCTATCCACACTTACTGTCTTTCTCCCCCCCCTCCCCACCTCTCTCTCACGGCCGCGCGCCTACTCTCTCTCGGCCTTTCTCTTTCTCCCTTTCTCTTTCTCCCTCTTCTACCTCTCTTTCTCTTTGTCCCTCTGTCTCTGTCCCTGTTTTTCTGTCTCTTCCTCAATGACTCTGTGAATGTGTCTGTCTTTGATTCTGCCTGTCTGTGTGTCTGTCACTCTGTCTCAGACTTTGTTGTGACAATTTATCTCAAGTTTAAAAAAAACAAACTCGCCCATCCACTTCAGTTAAAACAACAACAATCAACAACCTTGTATTGTGAATGGGAAGTCTGAACAGAAAGACGATTTGATAAGCCAAATGTATATCACGTGCACAAGTGAAAAAAATGGGTGACAGTAATCTATGGCGATGCGCTGTCTCCGGAGAAAGCAGCCCCATTTAACACAGTGAAAACTGTTCTGACAAGACAGCAATACAGAGCAGTTTTTGCTTGTTTGTTTGTTTGCCATGCTTTGTTTTTGTTTTCTTTTCTTGGGATGGAAGGGGAAAGCATTGTCTCTGACATTTCAGGGCTCCACATCGATGTGTTTCGCTCTCTTTTGCTGTCAGCAATTGTCTCTGAATGGATTGAAGTAAAACTGGTGTCCTGCTGTAGTCGTACAACTGGGGCAAATCACAAAAACTCACGTCCCGTGTGTGTGTGTGTGTGTGTGTGTGTGTGTGTGTGTGTGTGTGTGTGTGTGTGATATTATTTCATTCATTCTTGTTCTCTTTGCCCCTTTCTCTCTCTGTTACTATGTGACACAAACATATATAAACATGTCGTGCACGCACACAGACATATACACACACGCACATATGCACCCACACACACACATAGACGCACAGACACATATATAAACATACTCACGCAGACAATGACATACAGACACACAGATACTGACGCACAAACACACACAGACACATAGAGACAGACACAGACACACACTCACACACAGACTCACTGTCACAGACAGACAGACAGACAGACAGACACACACACACACACACACACACACACACACACACACAATCACACAACGTCTCTTCTTTCTCAGTTGACATTTCACCGCATACAGAGTGCTGACATGTTTTTCATGGAAGCAACGGAAACCTTGACATTTACGAGCGAGCTCTAATTACAGACATCTGTTCCGATTTCAGGAGCTTTCTTTCCCATATGATGTTTGATATGATGCTGGTATCCTCATATGACGATACATGATATAGGTAGCTTTGTTTTAGGTTTTGGTTTCCCTGGAAACCATGTGACAAAATCACTTTGCCAGTTCAGTGTCATTCCAGCGCCTCTGTGTGTGTGTGTGTGTGTGTGTGTGTGTGTGTGTGTGTGTGTGTGTGTGTGCATCTGTGTGCGTGTGTGTGTGTGTGTGTGTGTGTGTGTGTGTGTGTATGTGCATCTGTGTGCGTGTGTGTGTGTGTGTGTGTGTGTGTGTGTGTGTGCGCGCGCGTGTATTTCTACATGTTTTTGCATCACGTGTGTAATCAAAGTCTCTGTAGTAACCCGGTGTCAGTGTGTGTGGTAAACGTTTAACATTGGTATTTTCTCCGCAACTGCAAGTGGCATATGAATCAAACGTAGTTGGGTGGTAGGTGTGCAAAAGATCTTCAAGTCATCCCCGCTTTGATATGGTATACAGGGTGAGGGGTCAAAATTCGATGGAATTATATGGGAAACGCAAATATATATATATATATATATATATATATATATATATATTGACAGACAGACATTCAGCTTCAACCCAACTTAGTATTGTGAGTGGTTACGGGTAGAGTATGGTCGCTAAAGAAAGTCAAAATCAGAGATTGAATGTCAAGTTTTTACGTGCAAGAAAGAGAAGGTCGTGTTTATAATCTTCATCAAATTTGGTAAAATGATTGGTCATACGAGAACAATGCCTGTACAAAGAGAAAGGGTCAGAGGTCAAAGGTCAAGGTCACAACATGGTATATTTGGAAATATGTAGTCATGACAAAAGTTGGGCTTTTCTTCCAATTTTCATTAATCATGGTATAGTGAATTGTTTTGGCCGGTATATCAATGTTTCGCAAATTTAGAAGTCAAAAGTTAAGGCCACACCAATGTGCGTGGGTTTTTTTTTGTTTTTGTTTTTTTACCAGATGATGTGCTTTGCGATGTCTTTTCATGATTCCTTTGTTGGATTAACGTTGGTGTCACACATGTGTCTTGGAGGTCTTCCCTCTGTTGTACATGTAGGCATGTATGTGAGGGGCATCCATCCGTTGTTGTTCATTAAATGATATCTGTTTTCTCTGTTGTGCATAGTTGCGGAAGAGAACCACACAGCAGGAGGTGGGTGCAGCTGTCTGTCACCATTCTATGATCCCACAAATGTGGAAAAACAGGACAATGCAGAGCCGTGCTGTGATGCAGACACAGGAACACACATCTCTGGAACAAAGAACCTCATGTACAGTCACAGAGCTCAGAGTACATGTTCCCCTCCCCACTAAACGTTTTGCCTCCTACTTTCTTGATGACGTTGTTTAACTGGTTACTGATGATTGGTTCATGTCTTTCAGAAGAGAATATCAAAGAAAGTACTGACCAGCGAAAAGTATGTATGAAGAAACTGTGAGAAGTAAAATACATTGTAAGCAGGTACAAGGCAAGAGAAAGGGGTGGCGCCACGCCACGGCGAAGTGCTGTCCCCGAAGAGATCAGCCCATGGTTCATGATTATGATGAACTCTGTTATAATGAAGCAGAACAGCCCATGGTTCATGATTATGATGAACTCTGTTATAATGAAGCAGAACAGCCCATGGTTCATGATTATGATGAACTCTGTTATAATGAAGCAGAACAGCCCATGGTTCATGATTATGATGAACTCTGTTATAATGAAGCAGAACAGCCCATGGTTCATGATTATGATGAACTCTGTTATAATGAAGCAGAACAGCCCATGGTTCATTATTATGACGAACTCTGTTATAATGAAGCAGAACAGCCCATGGTTCATTATTATGACGAACTCTGTTATAATGAAGCAGAACAGCCCATGGTTCATGATTATGATGAACTCTGTTGTAACGAAACAACAGCCCATGATTCATAATTACGATTAACTCTGTTATAATGATGCAGAACAGCCCATGGTTCATGATTATGATGAACTCTGTTATAATGAAGCAGAACAGCCCATGGTTCATGATTATGATGAACTCTTTTGTAACGAAACAACAGCCCATGATTCATAATTACGATGAACTCTGTTATAATGAAGCAGAACAGCCCATGATTCATAATTATGATGAACTCTTTTGTAACGAAACAACAGCACATGATTCATGATGAACTCGGACAGCGATGGGTAAACCGTTTTTGTCTGTCTGAAGGCTGTTGATTTCTGACTGCCTTGACACGAAACAGGTGTTCCCCAACTGGTGCAAATCACAGAAGGTCGCACATGTTGTTCAGAGTTCTCTCTCTCTCTCTCTCTCTGTGTGTGTGTGTGTGTGTGTGTGTGTGTGTGTGTGTGTGTGTGTGTGTGTGTGTATGAT